>NC_134361.1:57616942-57916942 GCF_048569485.1 Anomaloglossus baeobatrachus | reverse complement strand
CCAGTGCTGTCCGTGCCCATGTGATGCGTATATGCGACCCAGCCCCTCCTGTGATGTGTATATGCCCCCATCCCCTCCTGTGATGTATGTGCCCCCAGTATCTCCTGTGTGGTATATGATTTACCAATATGTTGACTGTGCTCCAGACCGAGACAAATCTGGCCAAGCAGTTGTGTGAAGCAACATGATCAATATCACTGAACATCACAGCCGCACCAAAGAGAAGCAGCTCGAGCCACCACAGCAGGGGTGAGTTAATTACTTGTTTGACCAAATATATTAGGGTAATGTTGAAGCTGATACATTTTTTGCGGCCCTCAAAGGTTGGTAGAAATTTCCAAATGGCCCCTGGCAGTGAAAAGGTTCCCCACCCGTTATATAGTATCCCAAACAAAGAAAAAGTTCTCAACTATGCACCAAAAAGAGCAGTAGGGGCGTCACAGAAATGTGAAACTTCCCCACCCATCAGTTTTAGCTGAGCCCTAAGATGGTTTCTGTTGTGATTCATGCATGGCTCTGCCATACCTGAGCCGATGCATGTATCCTGCCTCCGGGGTTTAGGTCTCTGGAGAGGGGCCTGTTCGTTCTTGGCTCATTCCAAGGGTCACGCCACCATATCTTGGTGCTGCTACCTACGGGACACCACCAGTAATATTTCCGGCTCTGCTGCGTGCTCTGTTCCTGTCAGAAGTTTTCTGCTTCTTGTCCTGCCACCCGGAACTGTTTGTCCTGACCTCCGTCCCTCTTGCCTGACCTGACCTGACCTCTATTTCCCCAATCAGTCCTGACCTCCATCTCTCTTGACCGACCTGACATGACCTTGGTTACCCCGATCAGTCCTTACCTCCATCCCTCCTGTCCATCCTGACCTTTGTCCCTCTTGCCTGACCTGTCCTCTGTACCTCCCTGTCCTCCAGACTCCGGTCCTGTTCCATGTCCTCCACTCCCTCCCCTATGCTTACTTGCTCTCCCGGTATCCGACTTCGGCTCTGTTCTTTGACTTTGGCTTGTTTTCCTCTCGGTACAGACGTGACATTCTGGCATTGACCCCGACTGATCACTATCCCTGCTCTTGTGTTAGCGACCTCTAGTGGGCTTCTGTCTAACTGCACTCAGGAGTTCTTTTGATTCCTGAGTCCCTGCGCCCCCTAGTGGTAGCTTGACAGTGGATCTCTTCATATTAGATATCTATAAATACTAATTAATGACCCCTTGTGTATGTAATATTCTATGAGTGATATCACAGTACCATTTAACACTAGAAGTCCCAGAGAGGGGTCATTTAACATTTCTACTTTTGGAACCCAGAGATGGGTGGAATGACCTGAAGGATTTTAGCTAACATCCTATAATCACCGTCTTTTGTTCTGTAATTAAGGCCATTCCTGTCGCACCACAGGAGGTTGTTGTTTTCCATTGAGTTTAGCCATTTAGTTTCTAGTTAGTTCTATTCAGTTTATTGTATGTCATTTGACCCTCTTTCGGGACTTCAGGGGGGAGCTCGAAATTTCTGGGACTTCTAGTGTTAACGAGCTTACATCCACATATCCCGGATAATTGAAGCACTCGCCTGTAATAATCCATACATAATTCAATGTCATGGAGTAAGTGATGTTTACAGCCAATCATTTATATCCATAGCTCCACCCAAATCAATGCTTATCTGACAGCGGAATTAGCCTTTAATGCTATTATTACCCAGCGCCACATGGAAACCTACTTTGTCATGAGTTACAACTTGCATTCTTCCCACACCCTAGTAATAAATTGTCGCCCACTACAATGTTATGGCTACAAAAGTGCGTCCAGCATGGTATACAAAAGGTTATTTATTGTCCCTTTAAAAGGCATGAATATTCCAGATCGCTCCCTACTTGACATTAGTATCTGCCGCTTGGCATTGGCGTGCCATCATCCTTTGTCCCCCTTATGGATAGCAGATGCAATGCATTTCGCCTTCTGCTGCCAGCTCCCTCTATCTCTGCTGCCAGTAATCACTATCTGCATTTGCTTGATGGATGTTTGTATTTGTTTGCTGTGATTTACATGACCTGACATCTCACATAATGAGCTTCCCATTGCAAACGCCATTCCTAATATTCTATGCCGCACTAATCTATCACTCCCTGACCTTACAAGTGTGGGGGTCACGGATTCAATCAGCACCATGTTGCAGGGTGTAATTAATTACTTTTTGTGCCCCTCCCCACCCCCAACTTCTTCTAGTATATATATATATATTATATATATTTTTAGAAAGCTTCTCCAGGAAATAAAGCGCTGGCGGTTGTCATAAATCTTCTCCATTTGTATTTTTTTTCTGATGATTATTCCAGTATGTACACACAATTGCCACATTTCTGGGAAGAAGCAATAACCACGGTCATCAGAGCTGAAAGCTTTTACAAACCGGCTGCCCGGCTGACCCAGATGAAGCCTCTTAACTTTGTTTAAACTTTTTCCTCATTTACAGAAAAGGCCAATAAGTCACAGGAAGGATTTCTCTCCCTGGAATACTTCTTTTTGCACCGGTCAATCACTATTTATCTGACCTTGACCCATGCACCTTCCAATTCCGGCTACTGAGCAATGAACGAGATCGGATAATAGACGAGCGGTCACTCACTGTTTTCCTTTTGTATAGTGATTTATTACCTTGCCCTAGGATTATAAGTAATGAACTGCTCAATGTGTTGGGCAGGAACGCCGCGCCATGGGTCTTTTCCGTACACGTTTCATTTCTTCTTCTTCCTTCTGTGTTCTTTTAAAAACTAAGAAGAGAGAGTGCAAATAGGGTTTTACCAGATAAGAATAGTGGTATAAGGCTATGTGCCCACGGGAGATTAAACCTGTGGATTTATCTGCGGAAAATCCGCGGATTTTCTGGATTTTCCGGATTTTCCAGATAAATCCGCAGGTTTCAGCATGCACAGACACTCCCCGTGTTATCCTATGGGACATTGGTGTGCTGTGTCCATGCTGCGGTATGTGCGGCTGCGGAACATGCTGCGGATGTTCCGCAGCCGCACGTAATTGCTTGTCAATTCTTTCTACGGAATTACCTGCGGTAATCCCGGCCCTCCACTCTGGAGATAGGGCCGGGAATTCCGCAGGTAATCCGCATGAATGACCGCAGGTATTTCGCTGTACTACCGCAGCTAAAAATAGCTGCGGATTCCGGCGAGCAGCTGCGGGAAACCTGCGGCCGTACCTGTGGATATATCCGCAGGCACAAACTCCCGTGGGCACATAGCCTAAGAGAAATAACACTCACCTATGAAGGCTTGAAATAGGTGGCAGTTGCCGCAGCCCCACGTGGATTAATATTCGGTGCTGGATGGAGAAAAGCGGGGTTAATGCCGCGCTACCGCCAATAATGAAAAATTGTTGATAAATACATATTTTATTCCACAGGTCAACGCGTTTCAGGGATCCAGTCCCCTTCTTCAGGACCAAACAAAAATTAACACTGTTGATTTTTGCTTGGTCCTGAAGAAAGGGACTGGATCCCTGAAACGCATTGACCTGTGGAATAAAATAATATATTATTTATCAACAATTTTCTGTGTTCTTTTGAATTAGCAACTATTATTTATTCAATAGATGAAAATATTAATTTCTAATAACATCATCAAAGGTAAATATTTCTAGTTAGAGTATGTTTGAGTCAATGTTTTTAATGTATGAACCAAGACAAGTGACGTGACGTCTTTTATGCCTTTACGGTGCACATGTTGGTGTGCATTTGTTACGATGGATTCTCATACTGTATACCTATGAGAATCATTGTACTGAACCTCTTCCTTTCATGCATTAGTTTACATTGTTTACAAAATCCTGCCCTTGTTAAAATAACAACAGTTGTCGACACTCGCTCTCCCCACGAACTCCGCACCCAATCGCTGCCAGCTTCCCTCTCCCTGCCATCAAACGTATTAAACATGAAGAAGAAGAAAAATGAATTCCTCTTGATGTTCCATTCCTCAGGGGCGGGGAGAGGAAAGCCAGCGGGTGTGGGGCTCGTGTGATGTTACTGTCATGCTTGGTATGGGGAAGTACCAAGCGAATGGCAAACTCTGTGTCTAGGGAAAGGAGATATGGTGACCCCTGACTAATCCCACTGCTGGTTCCTACCACCGTAGATACGTTGCACAACTATGCGCTGAGCCGGATACCTGCCCCTAGGTATCCCTAGTCCTGGGCCCTAAATAAGGAATGGGTGGGATGAGCTCTACGTCAATCCCATTAAATACTAGAGAAGACACAAGGAGGACACATAGGGGAAAAGCATGAACTACTTATCTACAGATGACTCAGGTAGAAGTTCAAAAAGGTTTCAGCAAGGATACCACAGATGAGGACAAGCCACCTGCTTGCATTCAGAGCTTGAACAAACTGAATAATATCACGAGCACCAGTCCAGGGAAGATGGGAGTATTTAAGTATATGAAAATTACTGATAATCAACAGCTGGACGGAAGGAGAGCTTGGCTGGGTCCTAAAGAGGAAGAGATGAAAAACCAGCAGGAAAGCTACCTAGGACAATGAATACTGATAATCAGCAGATAGGTAGAAGGATGGCTCTGCTGGGTCATAAAGGGGAAGAGATGAAAAACCAGCAGGAAAGCTCCCTAGTACAATGAATATTGATAATCAGCAGCTAGGTAGAAGGAGAGCTCTGCTGGGTCCTAAAGGGGAAGAGATGAAAAACCAGCAGGAAAGCTACTTAGTACAATGAATACTCATATTCAGCAGCTAGGTGGAAGGAAGGCTTTGCTGGTTCCTAAAGGGGAAGAGATGAAAAACCAGCAGGAAAGCTACCTAGTACAATGAATACTCATATTCAGCAGCTAGGTGGAAGGAGAGCTTCGCTGGTTCCTAAAGGGGAAGAGATGAAAAGCCAGCAGAAAAGCTACCTAGTACAATGAATACTGATAATCAGCAGCTAGGTAGAAGGAAGGCTTTGCTGGGTCCTAAAGGGGAAGAGATGAAAAGCCAGCAGGAAAGCTACCTAGTACAATGAATACTGATAATCAGCATCTAGGTGGAAGGAGAGCTCTGCTGGGTCCTAAAGGGGAAGAGATGAAAAGCCAGCAGGAAAGCTACCTAGTACAACGAATACTAACAACAGGAACAATGGAAAGTCAGGGAGCATTCTGCTCAGCCATACACTGTAAACTTCTATTGCCAGAAACCACATGACTGTCTGTCACCCATGACACACCCGTGACAGTTACACCCTGGGAGAGCAAATGCTGAAATTACTGGAATGGCACCAGAACAGTAAATGTTGTTGTTTTAACATAATAATTGAAAAAGAGATCTGAGTAATGGACAAACCCTTTAAGATAAAAAATAAAATATTCATATGTAACAGCAATACTATAAACAGTTGGTGAGAAAGAGAAAAAACATTTAAAAATCTATTATGGAGTCAAATTTGTTACACTGAAGCTGAACTGCTGGAATATGTATTTTATATCCATTGTCTTATATATGGCAAATATAGATCCATAATTATAATAAAAAATTGGTTTTGATCAGATTCACTCACCTTCTATGATGATTTCATCATGTATACATCCTGCATGGGGGTTGTCACACAATCATAACTTATTATTACCTATCCATGGCATTGGTGATGTGTTAGATGACTGGGGGTCCGAACGTGTTTCTCTAGTCTGAATGGACCATCGGTTGAGTGTTCACACTTCTTTCTCATTCATTCTCTTTGGCTCTGATGGAGATAGATGAGCCTTGCACCCAGCTATCTCCGTCGTTCCCATAGATGATTAATGGAGCAGCAAAACTCAGTGCAAAAAGGCAAAACAAAAACATGTGTGGCCGGAACTAACCAGATCAAGTAACCCAACAATTGATAAAAAATTGTTACATTTTATAAGGAAGTATTTAAAAACATATATCAAACAATTATTTAAATAGAGGTCACAAGAAGTAAATATATAAATATACCCCAAATGGGGGAATAACCAGAAGAGGGATAAATTAAGAACATACAGTGCAGGTCAGGAGGTTTTTACAAGTGGCTAGACAAAGAATTTGATCATAATGATAAACCAATATATTGTCCTAGGTACAAGAAATTTGTACATAATCTCCTAATATGACCTTATAGTGCACAACTCACCCATATAGAAGTCCCCCATGCACGACTCGACGCGCGTTTCGCTAGATGCTTTATCAAGGGAGGAGTGGTCCGTGCAAATAGGGCGTGTAAGACTTCTGCTCTTTTGCTTGCTGATAGGTAGATATGTAATAAGTCCCAATTATAAGAGAACCTCTTTGACAATTATTTTTAGCGACCTTTACAATTATTACATCTCATCCATTTGGCTAGTATTATAAGAGAATGTGAATTTTCTGTCCAGAAAATCCAGATTGAAAATCTGCAGCTTATCTGCCCTGTGTGAACATAGCCTAAGGCTATTTCTTTGAACTACTAGCTCTGTCTATAACGAAAAAAAAATTCTTGAACTGTCTTCTTATTGTTGATATGACATTGACATTTGCTGAGTTCTCTACATTGTTGAGAATTTCATTCCGAGTTAGGCTACTTTCACACATCCGGTTTGAGCCCTGCGGCTCAATCCGGCTGTGAAAACTATGCAACGGATGCGGTGAAAACACCGCATCCTTTGCATAAGTTTTTACATGCGGCCGGTCCGGTTTTTTCCGGTTGCGGCATGCTACTGAGCATGCGCAGTGGAAAATACCGCATGCGGCGACCGGATGCGTTTTTTTCCGCATCGCGCCGCATCCGGCCTCCATAGGGATGCATTGAAAAATGCGCCGCAGCGGCCGGATGCGGCGCGATGCGGTGTTTTTTGCCGGAGCAGGGTACGTTCGATCCGGCCGCCGCATCGGCTAAATCTGCCGCATGCGGCAAAAACCGGACCGAACGCAAGCCCCTACGGCACAATGCGGCACTAATGTAAGTCAATGCAAAAAAAAAACGCAATCGGCGTTACAAAAGCCGGTTGCGGTTTTTCTGCAGAACGCCGTATTGTGCCGCAGAGCAAAAATCCGGATGTGTGAAAGTAGCCTTAAGTAGGTAATGGGTTTAGAATTTGTATTTGTAAATAATCTTATAGGGAATTCCGAGTTAATATTAAATATAGAACATCTCCCTCTGGAGATCTGAAAACTCTGCAGCTCATGGATAACCCACTGATTTAAATGGGCTCTGTGTAATGTTATTTCTCTCTAGTGGTACTATATACTAAATAATATTGTTTTATTATACTGTATATAAAAGATGCATTGATCTTTAGTATATACCATCAATTCAGTGGGGTCCAACCTCTGGGACTCTTTTTATCCAACAGTCACTGATTTGTCAAATCTGTCTGGATTTTTTTTCCAGAAACTGTTCAAGCAAAATCAGTGAGGTCCAGGGACAAAACGAGATGGGCGACAAACGTTGTCCATTAGTGCGTGGTCCAATTTGATTTGATGCCATTCCATGTAGGATTGTAGACAGTACAAGGAGGAAAATTATATACCTCTGCTGGGTACCTAAAGTCAACAGTACTTGATTTGCCCGAACACTACTAGATTTGCCCCAACCTAGAGCCAAATTTGGCTCTCGTTTGGGGCAAAAAACAGATACGGTTTAAATAAGCTCTACCTAAAAGTGAGAGGTCCTGTTTTTTTTTTTTTACGAACAGGGCAAATCAGTGCCGTATTTTTATGAACTGTCCTGGAATTTCTGGATGGTTACGAAGAAGCTGTCATGGCATGGACTCAGGGACGGTCCAACATGAGACAAAACACAAACAACAGGGGTTACACCATGACAAACAAGGGGTACATTGAGGACACTTGAACAATGGAGGGCCCTAGGAATAGTGAGAGGGAAGATGGACACCTCCTGCACTTACCTTCCGCTGTATCCTGCATTCCTAGCCAGTCCCTATACAGGTTCCTCACCTGTTACTGAGCAGGAACCTGAAGCTCTGAATGACACTACAATAGTCCTGGCTAGTGAGTGGGCAGGTAATGGACACACCAGGAAAGGAAGACAGATGGAAAACACAACAGCAAACTGCTGCAGTCAGTACCAAGACTGCAGCCACCACAGCAACTTCAAGAGAGAGTTTTAGCAGCTCCTTCCACCTCCAGGCCCAGAATCCAAATGGAAAGAGAATAACCGGCACCCTATGCTGGTAGCAGAGGGTATATAAAGGGGCTGGGAGTTGTACCAAACCAGAAACACCTGACAAGGAGTCAGAAGTTGCTGAAAAACAAACTGACATTAACCCTACGACTGCCTAAGGAAAGGAAACATGTTTAATATTGAGAGTCAAGAATGGAAATGACTCTAGTCACTAGTCTCCTAATGCAGAGAGACAGCCATGACAGAAGCGCACAAATCCATCACTAGGTGGTCCCAATATTAGAAGACACAAGTATTATAAATGGGTGGTGGTCCTTTCAGACATTTTGCTTTGAGCCCCTGGAGTGTTACGGTCTGCCTCAGTCAAATGGTGGAAAAAATTGTGAATTTGTAGAATTTTTTTTTACTTCCTTGGTGTTTCTAATTTCCAAATGATGGAAGTCCTAATCATAGTTTACAGAAGGAGCTGAATTATATATGAGGCAGGGTGTATCGTGCTCAGGGCATTCTCCCCTTTAGCAGGTTTCGGAAACCTTGTAAAATTCCTCCGGTTATATTGACTGACATAAATTGAAGCTTGAGTGTTTCGCCTTTATTTTTATTCTAACCAGTAATGTCTCGCTGATGCCGCTTTATTTTTTTATTTTTTTTTTATATTTCCATCTCTTAAAAAGATAAAACATGTTTAGAACAAAAAAGATCAATACTCTGTTCTTGACCTAAAGTTAGTTGGCAGGTATGCAATTATCAGCGAGAATCAAGTGAGATCTCCCTAAGTGCGCCCATTATTCCCCATAGTCAGTTCCAAATAGCAGGCTGACACAAGCCGCGCAATATCAGAATAACCTACATTCATAGACGGTCAAGTCAAAATGAATTACCATGCATCAATTTAACACTCGCAGTTTTTCAGCTTGATGTAGAGGCTGCCTCTCCTGATATACTGTGTATTCAGAAAACTCAATAATGAGCTGAACAGGCCAGCGAGCATACTGCTCATTCATACTTAAGGGGTTATGTATGACGGAGGGAAAGGACTCCGCTCTGTTTTCTATCTAATATAATTACAATTTCCCTATACATTGCAGAATCTTCACATTTGATATGTAATCCATGGTTCACTACTGTCAAAATAGCAAATGACCCGAGAGTTCTGCTCCGCACGAGTCCGGGGGAGATAAAGGGAACCTGTCAGGTGCAATATGCACCCAGAACCATGAGCAGTTCTGGGTGATATTTCTAATTCCTGCCTAACAGTCCATGTATCTAGTAGCATAGATAAAGAGATCTTTAGAAAAAGCATTTCTAAAGATCCTTTATGATATGCTAATGAGCACAGGGACTACACCGCGTGCAGAATTATTAGGCAAGTTGTATTTTAGAGGATTTTTTTTATTATTGATTCACTCAAGACTCATTAATACCAAAGCTTAATATTTTTGGAAGTGTTTGTTTTTTTAGATTTGGCTATCTTAGGAGGATATCTGTTTGTGCAGGTAACTATCACTGTGCAGAATTATTAAGCAACTTAATAAAAACCAAATATATTCCCATCTCACTTGTTTATTTTCACCAGGTAAACTAATATAACTGCACAAAATTTATAAATAAACATTTCTGGCACGCAAAAACAAAACCCCCAAAAATTAGTGATTAATATAGCCACCTTTCTTTATGATGACACTCAACAGCCTACCATCCATAGATTCTGTCAGTTGCTTGATCTGTTTACGATCAACATTGCGTGCAGCAGCCACTACAGCCTTCAGACACTGTTCCGAGAGGTGTACTGTTTTCCCTCCCTGTAGCTCTCACATTTTATGAGGGACCACAGGTTCTCTATGGGGTTCAGATCAGGTGAACAAGGGCGCTATGTCATTATGTTTTCATCTTTTAGACCTTTACTGGCCAGCCACGCTGTGGAGTAGTTGGATGCATGTGATGGAGCATTGTCCTGCATGAAAATCATGTTTTTCTTGAATGATACTGACTTCTTTCTGTACCACTGCTTGAGTTGAGCTTCACTCCATCCTCAACCCCAAAAGGTCCCACAAGTTGATCTTTGATGATACCAGCACATACCAGTACCCACCTCCACCTTGCTGGCGTCTGAGTCGGAGTGGAGCTCTCTGCCCTTTACCGATCCAGCCTCTGGCCCATCCATTTGGCCCATCAAGAGTCATTTTCATTTCATCAGTCCATAAAACCTTTGAAAAATCAGTCTTAAGATATTTCTTGGCCCAGTCTTGACGTTTTATCTTATGTTTCTTGTTCAAAGGTGGTGGTTTTTCAGCCTTCCTTTCCTTGGCCATGTCCCTGAGTATGGCACAACTTGTGCTTTTTGATACTCCAGTAGCGTTTCAGCTCTGAAATATGGTCAAACTGGTGGAAAATGGCATCTTGGCAGCTTCACGCTTGATTTTCCTCAATTCATGGGCAGTTATTTTGCGCCTTTTTTGCCCAACACACTTCTTGAGACCCTGTTGGCTATTTGCCATGAAACACTTGATTGTTCGGTGATCACGCTTCAAAGGTTTGGCAATTTCAAGACTGCTCCATCCCTCTGCAAGACATCTCATAATTTTGATTTTTTTCAGAGCCCGTCAAATCTCTCTTCTGACCCATTTTGCCAAAGGAAAGGAAGTTGCCTAATAATTAAGCACCCCTTATATAGGGTGTTGATGTCATTACACCACACCCCTCCTCATTACAGAGATGCACATCACCTGATTTACTTAATTGGTAGTTGGCTCGTAAGCCTATACAGCTTGGAGTAGGAATACATGTATAAAAAGTATCATGTGATCAAAATACTCATTTGCATAATAATTCTGCACACAGTGTAGTTACAAAGGCATTAGTTCCTGCTCTCATTCTGCCCTCTTGGCATGTTACACAGGGGCGTGCTAAAATGCTATTCAATGACCATTGCCCAGCGTCATCAGCTGTGACATGAGTACCTCTGTCTGTTGTCACTGCCTCAGATGCCGGGTTTAGGCTCAAAGCGCATGATCAGAAGTGCTGGCACTTCCGGTCATATGTACTATGAAGCCGGGTGTACACGTCCTGCAACCGGAAGCGATGGGCACTCTGATCATGCGCATTGACCCTAAACCCGGCATCTGAGATAGTGACAACGGATATGGGCATGCTAACATGCTAAGAGGGCAGACTAGTCAAGGGATATAAATGGACTAGTCACTGGCCTCATTAGCATATCATAAAAGATCTTTAGAAATACTTTTTCTAAGGATCTCTATATCTATGCTACTAGATACAGGGACGGTTAGGCTGGGATTAGCAATATGTACCCAGTACTGGTGGTTCTGGATGTATATTGCACCTGACAGGTTCCCTTTAAGAAATACGTGTTCTCATAATAACTCTGCTGTACAGGAAACAGATGAACGAGAATAACTTAATTTTTAAATGTATCTGTCACCTTCATCGAGTGGAGACACGTTGTCAGATAATCAATAATATGAAATAATTCAATAGATCTGGCTGATGTCTCTGGGGCAGGGGAAGGTAAGGAGACCATGATGGCAGGGGGCAGCAGCAATCAGTCATATTTCCAGTGATAAGGGTTAAAAATGCTGGAAGAGACAGTAAGCACAAATAGGGTCTTATCCTAACACATTGTCAGTGTGTCTCCCAGGGATAGGGGTACTCAGAGCCGGGCCAATGGGGTCGCTTCTAGAGGTATCATGGTGGCGTGATCCCAGGCTCCACAACAAAAGGGGAATATGTAAAGGGGGATTGTCTGTGACGCCACCCGTGGGTTGCGGTGATGAGATGATGGCACCGCCGCTGCCTCTGGGGACCGTGCCCGGGACTGATGGTGAGGGGCATCAAGGTGGAATCCCCTCCATGGGTAGGAGAGTTGTAGTCCCAGGGCCCAATTGGGAGTTGTGGTGGTGGCAGGGATTGCAGGGAGCAGGAAACTCACAGTTCAGTTGTCTTGGTGTTGGATGAAGCTAGGTTGATGTGTGTGGTCAGAAAACACAGAGTCCTTTGTAAACCAACTTGCCAAATGGCCGGTCACTGTCGGCGGGTGTCTTAAAGTCCCACACCCAGATGTACAGCCAGGGCCCTTCTTTCCACACTCTCTGTCTCTTTCCTGTCTGGACTAGTCAGTTTGAACGGCCTCCAGCTTGGGTCCCTCTCCCAGCACCGGCGGGCTACAACCCTGTCCCTGTCGCCTCAGGTTCCCCACTGCCGGATCTCCATCGCCTGTGGCCCTCACAGCCACCTAGTCCGGTAGTCCAGGACTCCAACCCCAGCTACCACTTTCTCCGGGGAGCTGCAAGCCTCCCCTATCAGCTTTCCAGTGACTACAGCACACTGAACTAAATTCTGCTCTGTCACTTCCTTAACTCCCCTCGCCCCCTCCCTTTTCCTTGGGAGGGGGTGAGTAGGGTCTGATTGGCTGGTGTACATCTGGGTGTGGGTTGTGTAGCTGCCAAGAAGGATTAACTCTTTCTGTGACTACCTGGATTTGACAGGGCGTCACATCAGCAATGGTGCTGTAAGGGTAGACTCACCTGGAGTGGTTGTGAGAGTCACAGCCACTGTAATGGCGTAAATACGGCTGCAGAACCCACGTGGAGATGTAGTTCAAATTTGGAGAGAAAAGGGTTAATAGATTGCACTGCCATAAAAAAGAAGATCCATGTAAAAGGAATGATTTTATTTGTCTGCGTGTTTCAAAGCCTTATGGCTTCTTCCTCAGGACTAATCATGTATGACTTGTCCTGAGGAAGAAGCCATAATGCTTTGAAACACGTAGACAAATAAAATTATTTCTTCTACATGGATCTTCTTTGCTACGGCATGGTGGACAATTAACCCTTTTCCCTCCAAATTTGAACTGAAGTGATAGGGGTAGTCACACGAGAACAACCTAGTCATTATGCCTTATTAGGGCACATATTTATTATATTCACTTATATAGCGCTATTAATTGCACAGCACTTTACAGATGTGGTCATCACTGTATGGGCGGCACAATGGCTCAGTGGTTAGCAATGTATGGTGGCTCAGTGGTTAGCAGTGTAGCTTTGCAGTGCTGGGGTCCTGGGTTCAAATCCCACTAAGGACAACATCTGCAAGGAGTTTATATACAGTATCCTCCCTATGTTTGCGTGAGTTTCCTCCTGGTTCTTCAGTTTCCTCCCACACTCCAAAGACAGACTGATAGGGAATGTAGATTGTGAGCCCCAATGGGGACAGTGTTGCCAATGTATGTAAAGCGCTATGGAATAAATGGTGTATATAAGTGAATAAATGTTATTATTACCCACTGGGGATCACAATCTACATTCCCTATCAGTATGTCTTTTGAGTGTGGGAGGAAACCCATAAAAACAAGAGAAGGACATACAGACATATCATAGAGAATGATCCCCTGCTTGGACCCCTCTCTATATACCTGAACTGGCATGCACAACTGATACTGTCTGTAAGCAAATGTAACTTTGTGTTTCAGCTGTCTATAGTTACAGAAGTAAAAACATAGAATAAGTGTCCAATAACCTTCAGTAAAGTAAGTTAACCCCTTCACATGAAGTTAATGTCAGCATGTGACTGTGGGATAGTGAGTGACAGGGACTCCTATACTGTGCCTCACGCTAGAGGACCCTAGACTATCCCTGTGCTCCGGATTACCCCTGATGGTGGAGATGCTGGAGTTCCATCTGTTACTAAATCCGGAGTAAAGCTAGTCTTTTCCATCCTCCCCCCAGGGAAGGAAAGGGCAGGAGTGTGATGGAAACACAGATTAGACAGAGAGAGATAACAGAAACTCAGTTGCATTGCACACTCTCAAGCATAAACAGTAGGACACTAAAGAGAAAGGGAAGAGAAGTAAGGCAGCAACAAAAGGACAACAAAGATTAACACCACACCCACACACAACAATAATATAACAGCCACCAGTAAGCCTGGATAAAACCACATCTACTGCCAGTATAGTCAAGCTATAGCTGACACTATTGCAAGAGTCCAGCCAGCTTATATAGGAGGGGAGTGAATGTGACTCTCTCTTCCATAGTATGTGATTAAAGAAGAATAACAAGCAGTCAAGGAGAGAAATTTTTGTTAGCCTGCCTATGAACTAAAAATATGTGAGTTGATGCTAGAGTCACAGACATCAGAAAAGTTAGCAGGCAGAGGGCAAGAATCTCAAGTTTCCACAGATCCTGATGCCACCATGACAGTTGGGGATCCATCCAAAAATCTCCTTCTGACAGTTAACCTCTACTCTAGACACCTGGGATATTACTATTATCCTATTTTCTGCCCTATATCACAAGGGTTGTTACTCACAGCCCAAGACCACCAGGCTTGTTCCCATTAACCTCTACTGCTGTAAGTCACCTGTGAGAAATGTTATCATAGCCTCCTCCCTACTGTTGATCACCAGGGATGTAACAGTTTGCCTCCTCCCTACGACTATGAGGGATGTTACCATTAGCCTTCTTATTGGTCTAAATGAGGGATATTGCCATTAGCTCCTCTGGGAAATAGGAGGAGCATTGCAGCTATAAGACTCCTCACTACATAGGTAAGGATGGTTGACCTCGGGGAGATCAACATCCAACACCGCGGAGACACCATCACGTTTCTCAACACAGTGACACTAGAACAAGGCCCCCTGGACCCCTGCCAGCGTTGAGAAACATGTGATGGTGTCTCAGTGGCATTCTTGTTTTGCATATTTTCCCAGGGGGCCTTGTTCTAGTGTCACTGCGTTGAGAAACACATGATGGTGTCTCCGCGGTGTTGGATGTTGATCTCCCCAAGGTCAACCATCCTTACCTATGTAGTCTTCTACTAGGCATTGCTCCTACTAGCCAGTTTCCTACTCTACACTGATGAGGGGCAAATACCCCGAAACAGCTGTCTGTCAATGGATACCATGTTTTGGTATAGGCGGTTTCCTTGACTGGAGACTGCCCTTCCCGTGGTTGTTCCTTCCCGGTGAAAGACCTGGCTAGTTTCCTGCCAGCGTTGAGAAACATGTGATGGTGTCTCTGTGAAGCCCCACAGGTGTTGTGTCGGTGCATTACCTTCAGGGACTCCACGTGGATGGATCAGTCTGATCAAAGGTAGGGAACCTTCTTTTGGGATTTTCGTGACGCCACTCTCAGTATTGCGGTCAGGGTGACCGCCACTGCAGATTAAGGGGTGCCTGGGGCTGATGGTGGGTGCAGTCAGTTGTAGAGGCCTCCTGAGAGTGAGGCAAGCCCCAGGGCCCTGTGTAAGTGTGTGGCACCACAAGTTGCAGAATGACTCACACGCACAAGCAGAATGTCTTTCAGGGGTTTTACTCACATTAGGTGGCAGGGTGAGTAACCCGGGCATAGCTGGGATGAACCAGGCTGGAACCAGGTATCCTTCCAGCTGGCTGATGAGGGTGACTACCAACTCGCCTTCCTTAGCCCTTTGTGTTTTGTGGTGACCCTGACTTGAAGTCCCTACGGGGGTCACCCAGGGAAGTTGCTGCTGCCTGTTCTTCCCTTGTTTCGAGCCGTTTGCTTGTAGCCTGGACCAGGTAACTCCGGCTGCTTGCCTCCTGTGAACTATAGGCCCTCTCTTTGCTACGTGGCTGCGGACTCTGTGGTGTTGTCTCGGAGGTCTGAAGTGCCCCCTCAGGCAGGTTTGGCAGAAGAAAGGTGAATATCTCTGCACTGGGACCTGTTACACTTGCGGCCTGGTACCTCCCTGGCAGTCCCCTTACTCTGCCACCTCTTTTGCTCTCTCTAGCCTTGGGTGGATTTCGGGTGGCACTACCAGGTGACCGATCTCCCCCATTGGTAGTCACTACGCGGACACTGTTCAAGTGCTCCAACTCCAGGGTCTGCTGCCTACGACTGCTCTCCCTGGGCTGCACACTCTAAACTGGCTCACTAGTGGGTTCTGCACGCCTGCTCTCTCTGAGCTGCACTTCCAGACTCCTCACTCCTCTCTCCTCTCTACTTCCTCTCTCCACTGTGCCTGCCTATGCCACCTAGCAACCAGGCTCTCTACCACACCCCTTGAGTGGACATAGAGGCCACGCCCCCTCCTGGAAACTCTCAGGAGTCCCTTCAAAGGTCAATGTGTGAGACCTGATTATTATGTGCCTGTGTAGTCACACCTCAGTCAGCCTTCTGGATTACCTGTATTGTACTGCCCCCAGCATGGGTGCAGTACTCAGTGGTGCCTGACCAGGTCAGGGGTGCCACATTCCCCCTTAGTTATCACTAGCACGTCCTCGGGCTGCAAGACAACATTTTAAAATGCAAAAAACAGTAAAACATTTAAAACATTTTAAAACCACCAGGTACCATACATCACCACCCTCCACCCCCAAGTCCATTAACCCACCCAAAACCCTCTCAGGAGGCAGGTCCTTTTGGCAACCAGGTGTGGGCCATCCGCTTCCCCAGACCTTTCCTCCAATCTTCCTCTCCCGTTGGCCGTGCCTTCAGCCACTTCTGGCAGGATGTAGAGGCAGCTTTCGTGGTCTGGTGGTTTCAGGGTATACCTGGCCTGTTGGAGCCGCGCCTTCAGCCTCTTCTGGCAGGATGAAGAGGCAGCCTCCACAGTTGGTGCTGACCAGGTACCCTCTTTGTGGTGGAGAGCCAGGCCCCATAAACAGGCGTGCTCCCTGGTCACAGGCGAGCCAGGCCCCTAAACAGGCTGCCTATGGTGGTGGTACCTCTGCCGTAACTATATACACTGCGAGAGTTTGTGGCTATAGCCAGTTCATAGCCTTAAGGTTCATTTTTCAAAGTGCATTGGGTTTCTCACATAAGTTCATGTGGGTACATTCTTGAACTTGTGAACGTTGCAAAACTGTAAACTGTAACTTGCTGTACTTCTTACTTTGCTTCTTTACATGGATTCCTCCTCACCAGGGCTTTGGCCTGTAGGGCTGTGGCACCTGTCATTTTCTACATGTCTGTCGTCGTCATCTGTAGTAGTGTCATCAATTGGTTTCTTGTCTTTGTTGGTGTCTATTTCCAGTTCTTTATCTTCTTCTGTTTGTTTCTGTTTCTATTCTTTCTCTATCTTTATCTTGTTCTATGCTTTCCTTTGACTTTTTCTCTTGCGCTGTTGTTGTTTCTGTAGACTTTGGGGTAGGCTGAGTGGAAACTGCTGGGCTATAATCAGGATTTTTGGGACATGGTGTTACATCTAATGCATACCATCCACGTTCTCCTTGATGCATGGTGAATTCCACTAGATCTCCTATCTGCAAGTTTCTTCCTGGATGTCCTCTTGGCAAGTGTGCTCTCACATCTCTCCGGCTGACAAAGATTCCTTCTCTGACACCAGGTGCAACTATGAAGCCATATCCACTCTTCAAGCTGAACTCCTCTACAACTCAACGGCAAAGGGGACCTCTGACTTGAGATTTAGCTCTCCTTAATGACTGCTTCTCCTCCAAGTCTCTGGCTGTTACTTTGTCCTTCCTATGTGGAGACTGCTGTGCAGGGGAAAACTTCGTTCTGCTGCGGCGCCGTGTCTTGGATGGGTGTCTTGCGGGCGGGCTTCTGCTGGACTGCCACCTCACTGCTGGCAGGCTCCCAGGTGATGTACATACTGGGCATGAAGAAAGTCAGCTCTTCTTCAGCAGAGGGTGTTGGGCTCTCCTCCCAGTGAGAATACGGCAGCATTTCTGGCTCTGGGGTCAGCTCCTCAACCTCCTGGCCTCCCCTCCCCCTTAGTTCTTCTGAGCACTCCTCTTGCGGTAGCACTAGGGATGGATTTTCATCAGCAGGCCAGGGTGGTTGACTCTTTATCGTGGATGTTACTGGAGTCTTCTTGTGGGCATGCAGAGGGAGCAGATACCGGTCCACCATCTCCTTTGGGAAATGAGCCTCTAGATCAGCCTTCAGCCTCCAGTATTTGGGGTCCTCTCCCAGTGGGGACGGGAGGTCTACTTCCTTGGTCTGGGGAGCGGTGTCTGCTCTGGCCTTACAGGCCGGGGTAGATAACGGTACGGTCTTGTCTTGGCGGGCCGGGCCTGGCATGGCGGCGGCCTGGATTAGAGTCGCTGCTGCAACCGGTTCTTGGCGGACTGGGCCTAGCATGGCGGCGGCCTGGGTCAGCGTCACTCCTGCGGTGTGGATTAGTGTCGCTGCTGCGGCGGGATCTTATCTGGCCGAGCAGGGCATCGCTGCGGCGGCCTGAGCTGGACGGGACGGGCTGGGCGTCGCTGCTGCAGTGTGGATGGGCGTCGCTGCTGCGGCGGGATCTTGGCGGGTCGGGCCTGGCGTGGCGGTGGCCTGGTTCAGCGTCACTCCTGCGGTGTGGATGGGCGTCGCGGCTGCGGCGGGATCTTAGTGGGCCGGGCCTGGCGTGCCTGCGGCATGGTCTTGGCGGGCCGAGCCTGGCGTGGCTGCGGCCTGGTCTTGGCGGACCGAGCCTGGCGTGGCTGTGGCCTGGTCTTGGCGGGTCGGGCAGGGCATCGCTGCGGCGGCCTGGGCTTGGCGGGCCTCACCTGGCGTGGCCGCGGCCTGGGTCGGCGTTGCCGGGCGTCTCTCCAGGGACTGTGGGCATGGCAGCGGGGGTCGGGGCACTCGCGCCGGCAGGGGCATTAGATGACTCACCTCTCAGCAGCATCTCCGGTGTTTGGTTGGCCGCTGCTCCGCGTGCTGCTTGCCTCTCCGTCCACTTCTTGTGGGCCCAGGTGACTCCAGCCATCTCTCTGAGCTCTGTGCGTGCTTCCCAGATTTGCTGCATCACCTTTGCCTCCAGCCTCTCACACCACTGGTCCAGCTCCCATTTCCACCAGGCAGCGGAGCCCAGCTCTGGATCGCTGCGTGTGAACGCCATTTTCTCTGCGTCGTCGCTGCTCTCCAGATCTTCTTTCAGCAGCAGGCTTGTGACTTCTTCTTGCAGCTTAAGTGTCAGTCTCTTCACTTCTCCAGAGAATTCCCAGCGTTCAGGGTTAGAACCTTCCTCCTTCCCTCTCACAAGGTCAGGACGCTGCAGGAGATCTCTGGGTTGCCACACCTCTTCGTGGGCGGTAACTTCTTCCAGCGCGGGCTTCTGTTGTTTTTCAGCGCGCTTTTCATGGTGGCAATATGGCAGCGCTTCCAATTTTTCAAGCGGACCGCCCAGGCACATGGTAACCTGTCTGTATAGGTCTAGTCCTTATCTTGTTCGTGATGCCAGATGTGAAGCCCCACAGGTGTTGTGTCGGTGCATTACCTTCAGGGACTCAACATGGATGGATCAGTCTGGTCACAGGTAGGGAACCTTCTTTTGGGATTTTCGTGACACCACTCTCAGTATTGCGGTCAGGGTGACTGCCACTGCAGATTAAGGGGTGCCTGGGGCTGATGGTGGGTGCAGTCAGTTGTAGTGGCCTCCCGAGAGTAAGGCAAGCCCCAGGACCCTGTGTAAGTGTGTGGCACCACAAGTCGCAGAATGACTCACACGCATAAGCAGAATGTCTTTCAGGGGTTTTACTCACAATAGGTGGCAGGGTGAGTAACACGGGCATAGCTGGGATGAACCAGGCTGGAACCAGGTATCCTTCCGGCTGGCTGATGAGGGTGACTACCAACTCGCCTTCCTTAGCCCTTTGTGTTTTGTGGTGACCCCGACTTGAAGTCCCTACGGGGGTCACCCAGGGAAGTTGCTGCTGCCTGTTCTCCCCTCGTTTCAGCCCATTTGCTTGTAGCCTGGACCAGGTCACTCCGACTGCTTGCCTCCTGTGAACTATGGGCCCTCTCTTTCCTACATGGCTGCGGACTCTGTGGTGTTGTCTCGGAGGTCTGAAGTGCCCCCTCAGGCAGGTTTGGCAGAAGAAAGGTGAATCTATCGCTGCACTGGGACCTGTTACCCTTGCGGGCCTTGTACCTCCCTGGCAGTCCCCTTACTCTGCCACCTCTTTTGCTCTCTCTAGCCTTGGGTGGATTTCGGGTGGCACTACCAGGTGACCGATCTCCCCCGTTGGTAGTCACTGTGCAGACGCTGTTCAAGTGCTCCAACTCCAGGGTCTGCTGCCTGCGACTGCTCTCCCTGGGCTGCACACTCTAAACTGGCTCACTAGTGGGTTCTGCACGTCTGCTCTCTCTGAGCTCCACTTCCAGACTCCTCACTCCTCTCTCCTCTCTACTTCCTCTCTCAAATGTGCCTGCCTACGCCACCTAGCAACCAGGCTCTCTACCACACCCCTTGACTGGACATGGAGGCCATGCCCCCTCCTGGAATCTCTCAGGAGTCCCTTCAAAGGTCAATGTGTGAGACCTGATTACTATGTGCCTGTGTAGTCACACGTCGGTCAGCCTTCTGGATTACCTGTATTGTACTGCCCCCAGCATGGGTGCAGTACTCAGTGGTGCCTGACCAAGTCAGGGGCGCTACATCTCCGCGGCATACTTGTTTTGCATAAGACTCCTCACTGGCAGACAGATTATTTTGTCAGGTCTCCATAAGGAGAAAAGTTTTCCCTTTAGACTCCACTATAGCTTCACATACTGCCAGAACAGATCTCATACTTTGCACTGACGAGAGGCAATCACCCCAAAACACCATGTTTGCAAATTGAGGTTCTGATCTGGCATAAGTCCTAAGTCATATGAAATGGCTTGTTAAAGGACCACTTTTGACTTTAGGATTTCTACCTCCAATAGGTGGCACTAGAGTTCATCTCCTTCCTCCATGAAGAGACAATTTGAAGTTTTCCCAGAGGAGCATTCCAGCTATAAGGCTATGTGCGCACTAGAACTGTGAAGTTTCTCAAGAAAATTTCTTGAGAAACTCCTGGGAGTGGAAGATTTCCGGACCTCCGGAAAAAATCCGCACCAAATCCGCGGCAAATCCGCGGCAAATCCGCATGCGGATTAGCCGCGGATTAGCTGCGATTTTCCCGCAGGTTGTTCCCTGTGGATTTTGCAGGCTGTACTGCCGAAATCCGCAGGGTACCTGTGGAAAAGAATTGACATGCTCATTTTCTCAAGAAATTCTTCTCAAGAAATTCTTCTCAAGGAAATTTCTTGAGAAAAATCCAAAGTGTGCGCACAGCTATTTTTTTTTCACATAGGATTTGCTGGGAAATGTCTGCACAAAGATTGCAGACATTTCTCAAGAAATTTCCACGGCAAATCCGCGGGTAAATCCGCGGGTAAAACGCACTAGTGCGCACATAGCCTTAAGGGGGCTTTACACGCTACGACATCGCTAATGCGATCTCATTGGGGTCACGGAATTGGAGACGCACATCCGGCCGCATTAGCGATACCGTTGCGTGTGACACCGATGAGCGATTTTGCATCGTTGCAAAAACGTGCAAAATCGCTCATCGGTGACATGGGGGTCCATTCTCAAAAACCGTTACTGCAGCAGTAACGAGGTTGTGCCTCGATCCTGCGGCAGCACACATCGCTCCGTGTGACACCGCAGGAACGAGGAAGCTCTCCTTACCTGCCTCCCAGCCGCTATGCGGAAGGAAGGAGGTGGGCGGGATGTTACGTCCCGCTCAGCTCCGCCCCTCCACTGTTATTGGGCGGCCGCTCAGTGACGTCGCTGTGACGCCGCACGGACCGCCCCCTTAGAAAGGAGGCGGCTCGCCGGTCACAGCGACGTCGCCGAGCAGGTAAGTATGTGACGGGTCTGGGCGATGTTGTGCGGCACGGGCAGCGATTTGCCCGTGTCGCGCAACAGATGGGGGCGGGTACCCACACTAGCTATATCGGGACCGATATCGCAGTGTGTAAAGCCCGCTTTAGTCTCCTCACTGACAGCCAGATTGTTTTGTCAGGTCTCTGCAAGGGGAAAAGTTTTCCCCTTCTGCAGTGCTGTCATGCGATGTTCGGCTTTGCACACACCTGCTAGCATGCCGTCATCAAACACTGTTCACACCACAGAGCCTGACAAGCAACCTGAGGCTTCTGTATTGTTCAGCCTGAGCCGGGTGTCGGCTGGTTCAGGTTCACTGGTCTTCAGCTCTGCAGGAGTTAATTCCTGCAGACTGGTTAGCAGGACCTAGATCTCAGGTTGCTGATTTCCAAGTACAGCTGTCGCTTCCCTATTTAAAGCATGGCTTCCTTCCTTTATGTGGCTATGATAGCTTCAGCTTTAGCTCCTGCGATCCCAGTTTTGGTGATTTTCCTGTTTATGGTTATCCATGTTGCGCTTTTGAGTGGTATGAACGTTCCCCAGTTGTGCGTTATTTCCCTCTTTTTTTGTTTCCCAGTACACATATTGTCTCTCCTCTGTGTTTTAAGTGCTGCGTGTACGAGTCCGTTCTCCTTTGTCCGTGTTGTTTTGTGGGGTTTTGTCTTTGTGTTTTCCGGTCTGCCGCCCCAATGATGTGGGAGAGGGGGGGTAAGATCAGGGCTCGTACTGGAGTTAGGGTCACGCTGGAGGCTCGGACCTGATTACCATCAAATCTACCTCCGAGATAACGGACAACCCAGGGACCCCAGTCTGAGGGCCAGCCTAGTGTTACCTGTCCCGTCATTACATATCCCGTTACACCCCATGACAAGGGTCTTCTTACTTTCTCATTGCTGTCTATGGGGAAAAATATATTGGAAAAATGCTAAAAGAATTGACATACTGCAGTTTTCACAAGTGTGTTTATAAGATTTAATATAATGTCCTTCTTACAGAGGAGTGAGAGATGCAGTAATAAGGCTGCGCACTAGGTGGCACTGGGGATACCTAGAGGCTGAGGGAAGTCAGACAGGCCGGGGTCAGAACAGAGAGGACATGGAGAGACACAGGGAGCAGACAGGAGAGAGGTCGTGAGACAAGCTGGAGGTCGGGTAACCAGGAGAGAAAGTATGAACACAAGGGGCAGACAACAGAGTAGTCAGGAGAGAAAGCAGGGTCAGGAGCCAGACGGGAATGGAGAAGTCAGAGGGGAGTAGACAGAGACAAGTCAGGGGTCAGTCTGGGGTCGAGAACCATGATCAGTCACTATACCAGGAGCCAGATGCTTGCAGCAACAGAGTCAGAAAATAATACAACTGGCAGAGTTCTGGAGGGGCATATCCAGTAAAGAAGCCTGAACAATTACCCAGAAGGTGGAACATCTGAGCAATCAGCACCTCCCAGAACCAACCTGGGCTCCAGTATAGTGACCAAGCAGCTAGATATAGTGTCGCAGAGCATCTCCAGGTCTGTGAGATGCTCTGCACTGAGAACCATGACACTTTTTCAGTTAGACCAGGGCCACACGGGGATTACTGCGATCCCCTTGCATGACACTCGGCTCACGCTGGCAGTACAGCAGAGCTGAGTGTCATGCGAGTGTCCCTGCGACTGAGGTCCGATCTTGCGAGCAGACTTCAGCTGTGGGGGGCGGGCCGGCTCTGAGGAGGGGCGGGCTGGTGCTGCAGAGGGGAGGTCTGGCACTGAGGAGGGGGGGGCGGCGTTGCAGAGGGGAGGGATTTATCTCCCTCTCTCCTCCGCTGCCGGCTATTGCCATTCTCGCGCTGCACTCGCATTACACTGGTGTTCTGCGAGTGCAGTGCGATTTTATTCTCGCCTCATAGACTTGAATGGGTGCGAGAGAAACAATAATCGCATTACAATCGCAGCATGCTGCAACTGTTTTCTCGGTCCCATTAGGGCTGAGAAAATAATCGCTCATGTGCGCTGACACATAGGCTAATATTGGTCCGAGTGGAACGCGATTTTTTTTATTGCATTCCACTAGCACCGATTTTCATGCCGTATGTCTGAGGCTACTTTTACACATCCGGTTTTTGCTCTGCGGCACAATACGGCGCTCTGCAGAAAAACCGCAACCATTTTTTTGCCGCCGGTTGCGTTTTTTTTGCATAGACTTACATTAGTGCCGTATTGTGCTGCATGGGCTTGTGTTCGGTCCGGTTTTAGCCGCATGCGGCAGATTGAGCCGATGCCGCGGCCGGATTGAACGTTCCCTGGCACGTTTTTTGCTCCGGCAAAAAAAAAAAACGCATCGCGACGCATCCGGCCGCTGCGACGCACTTTTCAATGCATGCCTATGGACGCCGGATGCGGCGCGATGCGTAAAAAAACGCATCCGGCCGCCGCATGTGGTTTCTTCCACTGCACATGCTCAGTAGCATGCCGCAACCGGAAAAAGCGGGCCGCATGTAAAAACTTATGCAAAGGATGCGGTGTTTTTGCCGCATCCGTTGCATAGGTTTCACAGCCGGATTGAGCTGCAGTGCTCAAACCGGATGTGTGAAAGTAGCCTTAGGCCTTACTGTAAAAATATTTTCAGAACAAAAAATGCTGCTAAAACGCAACGTGTGAACATGTTATATAGCCTAAATCTTCTTCCCAACTGTAAACGGCACAGGCTGAAAAGCTGCAGCACATCCGTGATATTTTAGTAATAGACTGTACATGTTGACATGTAAAAATGAATGAAAAGAAAATAATTTTTGTAAACATATCAAGCATAATTATATTTAAATAATAGAGATAATTTTCTAGTAAAGTCAGGTATCATCATAATTAGAAAAATAACATGGACAGATACACGTTCCAGTCTTGAAAGAATAGAATGGTTGTGTGTTGCTGTCTGGGTTCATGGTAATCCCAGAGGGAAACCACAAGAGAATTTATGTTTGTCAGCAAAATGATGGCTTCGGTCAACAGCACTGACCGTGCACACCATTATGAAAAGTTAATGCACACTTCAAAGAGGTAAAGTATTCCTCATGTGCAGATATTTCATGTCTGACTAAGACAGTGACAACAATCCATCTACACAGCCGGGGAGAATTTATGTAACCGGAGAGTAAAAATAGGCGCATGCAGATAAATGGCTCTGTGGTCACGTAGACCTCTCATGACTGATGGGGTGAAATCGATGTTGTGGTGTAAAGTGACCTTACTGTACTCCTGACCTCATCGGGCAATGAAGCTTGCACTTTTCTTGAATGTTGTTGTAAAAAAAACCAATATTTTTTTACAACCCAGTTCTTTTTTTCTATAATGTATTAGCCTCCGGCAAAACTATATTTATGTTTGATTACATTGCCATGTATATAATGTCATGTGCCGCGCTGATAACTGCCGTCTTTTACAGGACAGAGACCTAAATTTGAAGTATTTTCCTTGTGGTCAGTTTTCGACCATTTTTTTTTTTTTTATTTTAAAAATGGACCCCGAGTATCCAATTCCGGCTGCTATTCCGCACCAATCTCCTTGCTTACTCCTCTGGTGGAAACTGTGCGTGACCGCTGCAGTCAATCAGTGGCCACACCAGTAAAACTTTGTGTTAGAAGAATTTTAATCTTAAATTAATATGAGATAGTCTATATTCATTATAAGTAGTGTTCTCATAGTAGTAGTCTCATATATTGCTAGATATTATCAGTAATTGTAGTTCTGTATCTGCTGATGTATAAAAAGGGGGAGTGTTAGCTATTATTTATCTTGGCTTTTCCTGTTTGGACAGTAGGGCAGAAGATAGAGATTTATCGACGTCAAACAAAGTCTTATTTAGAATAGATAATGGTGACAAGTTTCTTATCTGGTGAGCTGGGAATTAAGGGATTTATGTTTTAAGGCTAGTGTGATATGTCGTTGTGTTGCGCCCAGTTCCTGCCCTTACCCTTTGCACTATCCCACTCCTGGTCACCAGAGAGGGCGCCCTCCTTCTCATCTGTCTCCTGGCTCCATGTGCTCTGTGCCTGGTCCCGGCGCAGCATCCTGGCACACTCCCGCTCCCAGGCCTTGGGGGTTGCCGCTCTCCTCTCCTGCCCAGTGCTTCCACGCTCCCTTCTCCTGCCCCAGGGTCTGCAACAGCCTCTCTCTGCTTCTTGGCCGTACACAGACCTTCAGTGTATCCCCTTAGGATGCGCGTGGCCACGCTCATTTCTTAAAGGGCCAGCTCCCATTACCTGGAAGCAATTCCAGAGGTCACCTATTACCCCAAAGGTATTTAAGTATGCCTCCACAGACAGAAGGCGCCTGAGCAATGTTGCTTATGGTGCGTTGCTAGCTCTCAGGTCCCTGTACATTTCTGTGTTTAGTACTAGTACCAGACTTCTGTTGCTAACCTCTCTTGTTCTAGAGCCTGCTCTGCACTATTGCCTGTGTGCCATCATGTCTATCCCATCAGCAGAGTGCCGCCACATCTGAGCCAGTACTGCAGTGCTGTCACATCTGAACCTTCCCCAGAGTGCCGCCAAGCCTGAACCATCACCACAGTGCTGTCTCGTCTGAACCATCGCCCCAGTGCCATCTCATCTCAGCCTCCCCCTTTGTGCTGCCATATCTGTGAACTCCTGCACTGGACATTGAAACTTTAACCGTCCATAGAGACTTTATCCTCTGGTCCCTGGCTGCCGTGCATTTAGGCCTTCCGTTTGGAGCACCACACAATTCTTGTATAGGGGTTCGCTGCTGGTTGCTCCTTTGATGGAGTCAGGTGCACGGTCCAGTGGGTCCATCCCCGTATGGTCACCGCCCCTCGGTGACCATAACACATTGTTTACAGCTGTTCCTTGGAAGTATAAAACCCCTGTCACACATAGCGATGTCGTTAGCAAGATCGCTGAAATGCCACAGGTCTTGTGACGCAACAGCGACCTCGCTAGTGATCTCGCTACGTGTGACACATAGCAGCGACCGCCCCCCCGGTGCGATATCGCCAATTGTACCTGAACGTGCTGGTTCATTATTGATCATTGATGTCCCGCTGGGAAGCATGCATCGCTGTGTTTTTGCTTTGTTTTTTTCAACGCCTGTCAGAATAGCTGCTGTGTGAAAGGGGCCCAACGACCGCCAAGGATGACCGTATCGTTGCTGCGTCATTACTTAGATCTGCCTATTTGACAGATCACTAGCGACCATGTAGCGACGTACCAGCAATCCTGACCAGGTCGTATCGTTGTCGGGATTGCTGGAACGTCGCTACGTGTAACGGGACTCTTAGTATAAAAAGACAAATCAAATTATACAAAGTCAGACACTTTTATATTTTGCTTCTGAAAGGTGATCCTGAGTTGTCTCCTCATACAGTGCGGGCCAAAAGTATTGGCACCCCTGCAATTCTGTCAGATAATACTCAGTTTCTTCTTGAAAATGATTACAATCAGACATTCTTTGGTATTATTATTTAATTTGTCTTCAATGAAAAAAATAAAAAATTGTCATAAAGCCAAATTGGATATAATTCCACACCAAACATAAAAA
Organism: Anomaloglossus baeobatrachus; assembly: GCF_048569485.1. NCBI lineage: Eukaryota > Metazoa > Chordata > Amphibia > Anura > Aromobatidae > Anomaloglossus > Anomaloglossus baeobatrachus. The sequence goes on along the minus strand of NC_134361.1, from coordinate 57,889,656 downwards.
GGGGGTGGACAAAAGTATTGGCACAGTTTGAAAAATCATGTGATGCTTCTTTAATTTGTGTAATTACCAGCACCTGTAACTTACCCGTGGCACCTAACAGGTGTTGGCAATAACTAAATCACACTTGCAGCCAGTTGACGTGGATTAAAGTTGACTCAACCTCTGTCCTGTGTCCTTGTGTGCACCACATTGAGCATGGAGAAAAGAAACAAGACCAAAGAACTGTCTGAGGACTTGAAAATCCAAATTGTGAGGAAGCATGAGCAATCTCAAGGCTACAAGTCCATCTCCAAAGACCTGAAAGTTTCTGTTTCTACGGTGCGCAGTGTCATCAAGAAGTGTAAAGCCCATGGCACTGTGGCTAACCTCCCTAGATGTGGAAGGAAAAGAAAAATTGACGAGAGATTTCAACGCAAGATTGTGTGGATGGTGGATAAAGAACCTCGACTAACATCCAAACAAGTTCAAGCTGCCCTGCAGTCCGAGGGTACGACAGTGTCAACCCGTACTATCCGTCGGCGTCTGAATGAAAAGAGACTGTATGGTAGGATACCCAAGAAGACCCCACTTCTTACCCCGAGACATAAAAAAGCCAGGCTGGAGTTTGCCAAAACTTACCTGAGAAAGCCTAAAACGTTTTGTAAGAATGTTCTCTGGTCAGATGAGACAAAAGTAGAGCTTTTTGAGAAAAGCCATCAACATAGAGTTTACAGGAAAAAAAAAGAGGCATTCAAAGAAAAGAACACGGTCCCTACTGTCAAACATGGTGGAGGTTCCCTGATGTTTTGGGGTTGCTTTACTGCCTCTGGCACTGGACTGCTTGACCATGTGCATGGCATTATGAAGTCTGAAGACTACCAACAAATTGTGCAGCATAATGTAGGGCCCAGTGTGAGAAAGCTGGGTCTCCCTCAGAGGTCATGGGTCTTCGAGCAGGACAATGAACCAAAACACACTACAAAAAGCACTAGAAAATGGTTTGAGAGAAAGCACTGGAGACTACTAAAGTGGCCAGCAATGAGTCCAGACCTGAATCCCATAGAACACCTGTGGAGAGATCTCAGAATGGCAGTTTGGAGAAGGCCCCCTTCACATCTCAGGGACCTGGAGCAGTTTGCCAAAGAAGAATGGTCTAAAATTCCAGCAGAGCATTGTAAGAAACTCATTGATGGTTATCGGAAGCGGTTGTTCGCAGTTATTTTCGCTAAAGGTTATGCAACCAAGTATTAGGCTAAGGGTGCCAATACTTTTGTCTGGCTTATTTTTGGAGTTTTGTGTGAAATGATCAATGATTTGATTTTTGTTTCATTCTCTTTTGTGTTTTTTCATTGCAAGCAAAATAAATGAAGATAATAATAACAAAGAATCTGTGCAATCAAGAAGAAACTGAGTATTATCTGACAGAATTGCAGGGGTGCCAATACTTTTGGCCAGCACTGTATATATGAAAATAAAATATTCAATAGGAACAGATGTTGTTCGGCCTCCGATTGATAAATAAGAAATTCTCCTGTCACTTTGGTCATCATTGTGTCCGTGTTATTGCTGCAGCAGTCATGCTCCATACTCTCCAGAAAAAGAAGAAAATACACTAATGAGGCTGTGACGCCCCTGGACTATCAGGTCGTCACAGGGTATCGCACAATCTACCCTCCCGTGCAGTATCCACCTCCCTCTTGGTTATGGGTCCCTAACCAAATGTTGTTGCCTACAACAGCAAATCAAATCCTAGATACACCCTGCACTACACCCACCGAACACACCAGTGGACGGCTTGAGTGGACTAAAGTCACCCACCTGGGGGTTCAGGGAGGGGAGGTGAGGAGTGTAGTCAGTTGGTTAGAGAGTCGTTAGAGAGTCGGTTAGTGAGTGGTGGTGGAGACAGCAACTCTCGAGCTGTGAGTAGCTCTGAGGAGGTCGGGAGTGTTGACTCCCATAAGGAAACTGGCTAGGTTGCAGACCAGGTGGTCTGGGCCTAGAGGAGTCGGACCCCTGGTCGCAGAGGATCGTGGCAAGGGGCTCGGGTCTGTCGAGCAGGAAAGCCGGCGGCCTTGCACCATCACCAGTCTGAGACCGAGGCATGACGGGGTACGTGGACCCTAGGTCAGGGAGTAGCTGCATGCAACCTGATAACTTATGAGAACGGAGCCTTCAAGATTCGTTCCCAACCGCTCCAAAATCGGGGCACTAGCGCAACGAGGGGGATAGGACTTTCCACCCACAACGGTCCAGAAAATCCCAAGCGTGAGCCTTGAGCGCAAGCTCCCACACTTAGCCACAGTGGGGAGCGTGACCCGGCAAGTTTCACACTACCGGGACCACCGGAGAAGTAAACTTAGTGCCAGGAGGCAAGTAACGGATCACCAGGCAGCATCATTGGGGACGGGACCCGAACTAGCTCCCCTCAGCAGTCGCAGTGTCCAGAAGTTTGGTTTACCCTGTTGTCGGTCTCTGCTTAATGGACTGAGTGAGTGCAAGAGTGATCCCTGCATCCCACGGCCTTATCCTCCCACCGAGTCCCGGGGCATTCCCCCTACCCGTGGAGGGTCACAACACCTGGCTGCCCTCCGTCATCACCTCGGGTACTACCCAACGGCAGCGGCGGTATTCACCCCAGTTACCACGCATCACGGATGGTGTCACAAACTCTATAACCCCTTGTAAATACCCCCTTCATTTGAGTGGCCGCACGACCCCCGGGTCCAGAGACCTTCGAGCCACTGAGAACCCGGATCCGAGCAGCTCGGCTACTTCCACAGGGGCGGCACAAGGGAACTAGGAAGGAGTAAAAATGGACATCTGTCTCTATGCTGATCCATTTGCCCAGATGTATGTTACCTCTAACCTAGACCAGTCCCATTGGAGTCAGTTGCTTCCCGGAAGTCCCATTAGAACCCAGGAACAAAATGTCTGAAGACGGGTAGTGCTCTGCATCTACACCCAGATACTGAAGGGCATCCCTTTCCCACTTGCTCCGGACTTCCTGGGATGACCTTTAGGGTCTGGCCAAATTCTCACTGGGCATCTCTTGCTATACCTCTCACAGGTTCAGCTACTGCTCTATACTCACACATGTCCCTGTCTGACTGGAACCAAGGAGCTCTTAGTGCCTTTTTCCCTACTGTGGGCCAGCCTCTTCCCTTTTATCTCTGTCACCCCTGCCACTTTACCTCAGCTCTAAGATCTCCTCTAAGCTAAGAGACCGGTGACACCTAGTGGTGGCTGCAAACAGTGCACTCTGGAGTAAATTAACCATGATGGGGAGGTTGCAGGGCACTGGATGCACTCCTACACAGCTAGTGATACTGGTCTGTCCAGGAACCAGTAGGGTGTGGGTGTGACTGCAATTTGAAAGATTTTATTCCCCCTTGACCTGTGCTGAAATACGTACGTTCCTAACATTTGACTTTGGACCACTCCTTTAAAATATTGAGTGTTCTGCACTATCCACCAAGGAAGATGCAGACGATTCACTGGCTCACCAATTTGGAGTGAATGAAAGCAAATTGGACTGCCCCTTTAAAATGTGGGCAAGGAGCTTCGGATGCTAAACAAACCTCTGCGACAGAAGGATAAACTGCAGGTTCATTATCTCAGTTGCTTCCTGACAGTCAGACATTAATGATTTCCACCAGTTAAAACTCATTAAAGGCAACTGCCTAGAAATGGAAAATAATTAACTTGCACTGCCTCTCCATGAACACATATTGAGTAATATGGATTTTTAATAGCACCTAAATCATGTGCATAGCCTCAAGACACGTAAACCGCCTTTGTGAGTGAAGCAGTGACCAAGTGCATGATCTTATTATGTAACAGGACGCCGGCCAAATTTCCCTCTTTGAATATTCAATTATATTAGCAATTTCCCTTTTTCCCCTCTGTCTCTGGGGCGAGCTTAACCTAAAAGAAATGATTAGAAAATTGCTTTTGCAATTAGTAAGAAGATGACTGATGTTTTTCCATACCTGTCTATATGAGGTGGATGTCATGGAGGATGCACCATTATTGTAAATTGCTGACTGAGGCAAATATACCTTTTGCAAACTGAAAACTAATCTGAGATTCTCAGCACATAGATCCAAAAAGCGTAGGTGTACAAGCGGGCAGTCTAGAAGCATAAGGTCCATGGTATCCATTCTGAGACTTTGATGTCTACATCATCGTACTTGTATTGAGTGGCGTAGAATGCTCTTTTGGGGGGATAATTTGAGTTAGGTACTCTGTATACAAAAGTTTTGCATGTTGTAGGTATGTATGTCCGTCCATGTGTCCGTGTGTGTGTGTGTGTGTGTGTGTGATCCGTGTGCTGTTTGTGTCCTATCTGTGTGACATCTAGATAGCCCATGAACAGCATCAACTTGTATACTTACCTGTCTCCGATGCTGCTGTCACACTTGCTCCCGGGTCCACAGTCAGTGCAGTGAATATTCATGAGCATAATGAGCGGGCCTGGAGGCAAGTGTGACAGCGGCACTGGAGACAGCAGCACCGGAGACAGGTGAGTATAGAAATACATTTATTTCTTAGTGACCTGTGTTTTCTCCAGTACGTGTCTCACTGATGTAACACAGATCACATTAGTGTGTGGTCCGTGTGACATCAGTGCTGCCAGCAGAGAACGGACATGTTGCCATGTGGAGTACACGCACATATGTGTGCGCCACATGGACCGTCTCAAGCCCATTGATTTTAATGGGTCTACGTTTTCCATGTCTCCAATATGTCACACGTACCGGAGATACGGATGGTGCACCAAAATACTACTCACCTTCACATCACAAAACCAGAAAACCTCTGTGTCCCGCCTGCAGTTTGTTTACTACTTGGACCAGTGCTGAGTTCCCACCGCTGCTCTCGGTGCCTGTTATTTTCTGCAGCCAATCATTGAGCTCAGCTGCTCTGCCCGCGTTAATGGCACAAGCTGCTCAGAAAGGAATCAGATCCCATGCAGAATATCTATATGCACCTATTGCATTTATATAGTTTGTTTTCAATTTTCAAACATAACAAAGGTGTCAACGCATTGGAAGACCATAACGTGCTATTTTCCGATTGGTGCAGCTTGCTCAGGACTTACTTTTTGAGTGATTAGTTGAATTTTTCATTGGTATCATATTAGGGCAATAATTCATTTTTTTCCCATTTTTTGGGGATGAACAAAACATATAACTTCTGGCATAGTCTATTTTTTTTTGCTTTGTTTTAGCATGAAGATTTGATAGCATGTGTGTAATGGATGCCACCTTGTACATTATTAAAGAGAACTTATCAGCACAAGTTTGCAATGTACAGACATGGCTTTAATGGCGCTGTAATACTGATTTATTTGATACCTTTGATGAAAAAATCCACTTTTTTGTTCTTCGTAAAAGAGGTTGTCCACTACTTTTACATTAATGGCCTATCCTTAGGAGAAGTCATCAATGTCTGATCGGCCGGGGTTCGACACCGCATACGCCTACCGATCAGCTGTTCTCGGTGCCGGCGGTGACAGCAGCCAGCCAGAAATGCTCAGTTCTGGAGCTGCCTCTTTAATTGATACTGCACATCCACCTACCATTCAAATCAGTAAGAGGCAGATGTGCAGTACTCGCTCGCAGATGCTATCAGTTGAAGGAAAAGCTCCAGATCGGAGCATTTTCAGCTGACTGCTGCCACCACCGGCACTGAAAATGGCTCATCAGCAGGGGTGTGCAGTGTTTGACCCCGGGCAATCAGACATTGATGACCTATCCTAAAGGCCGCTTTACACGCAACTAACGATATGTCGTTGGGGTCATGGAATTCGTGACGCACATCTGGCCTCGTTAGCGATGTTATTGCATGTGACACCTATGAGCGACCGCTAACGATCCGAAATACTCACCAAATCGTGGATTGTTGTCACGTCGTTCATTTTCAAAATATTATTGCTCATGCTGGACGCAGGTTGTTCGTCGTTCCTGAGGCAGCACATATCGCTACGTGTGACACCCCGTGAACGACGAACAAGAGCGTTCCTGCGTCCTCCGGCAACGAGGTGGGAGTGACATGAATGCGGCTGCTCTCTGCCCCTCCGCTTCTATTGGTGGCCCGCTGATTTATGTCGCTGTGACGCCGCACGAACCGCCCCCTTAAGAAAGAGGTTGCTCGGCGGCCACAGCAACGTCGTTAGGAAGGTAAGTATGTGTGACGCGTATCAGCGATATTGTTCACCATGGGCAGCGATTTGTGACGGGGGCAGGTGCTTTCGCTAGTGACATTTCTAGCGATGTTGTCGCGGGCGGCGGGGCGCTGCGCTCGCTAATGCTCAGGTCCGGCGCTGCTGCTGCTGCTCAGTGGCTCGAGCGGTGGGCCGGATCCGGGGACTCGAGCGGCTCTCCTCGCCCGTGAGTGAAAAGGGGGTGGTTTGTTTGGGGATTTAGTCCGTGACGCCACCCACGGGTTGTGGTGAAGATGGGCACCACCTCTGCTGGTGACGGGAATCCCGGGAGCGATGGTAGGGAGCAGCTGGGATCTTGTTTTCCCCCTCCGTGGGTAGGGGTTGGTGGTCCTGGGGCCCGGTGGTGTGACGGGGAGGCAGGGTTGGTGAGGTGCAGGGTTGCAGGGACAGTGCAGCGTGGTGCCGGATGGCACGGGTGTACTCACTCAGCAATAGATGCACAAAGTCTCCGGTAAACCAAACGGCTGGATGGACGGGTCCCGCAGCCGGCTGCAGTGTCTCTCCCTAGAGAGGTGATGGTGGCTGTCTTTCCCTGCACCTTTGTGTACTGTGTTGACTCCAATGGCTTCCCAATGGTAGTCCGCTCCCTGGTGTATAGATACCGGAGGAGCCCGTTTTGCCCGCAGGCGCTGGCCCGTGGATTTCTAGCCTGTGGCGGTGGCTGTATATCCTCACGGTGTGAGCGGTTGCCTTCAATCGGGACCTGGTTGTTAGGGAACCCCGGGGGTTCCTGTCACATTTGGATTTGACTATTGACGGCGGCTCCAAGCCTGATCGGGGTCCGATGGCCCTGCCTGTGTGCTTAGCTTCACTCCGTTCCCCGGTCCGGTACCAGTGGGCCACCGCCCAGCCCCGGTCCTTATGGCTCTGCGGAGTTCCACCAACTCCTGCAGACAGCCACCACTGTCTGCCAACCTTGCTGTCAGTGCCTGGGCTCCGACCCAGACACCTGCAGTACGTGTCCTCTCACTTTCACCTCCTTAACAAATCTGCTCCTTTTCCCGCCTCCAGGCCTGTGAACTCCTCGGCGCGGTGGGTGGGGCCAACTGCCTGGCTCCGCCCCACCTGGTGTGGACATCAGACCCTGGAGGGAGGCAACAAGGATTTTTGTCTGACTAATGTAACTGTCTGGGGGGTGGGGGTGGGGGTATTTTTTGTCTATGGCTACATGGCTAGTCCAGGGCGCCACAATGTCACTGCGTGTAAAGCAGCCTTAAGGATAGGCCAATGTAAAAGTAGTGGACAACGCCTTTAATCACCATTTTGGGTACATAGGGGTTGGAGTGTACACTGGGTCTTCTCATACCTTGGCCCATTTGCCTGATTCTAGTGATTTCAGTGACTTGCCTCCTGTATGAAATCTGCCATCAGCGCCATTAGTGCTGTTCATGGCACATATTATAATAATAATAATAATAATAATAATTTTATTCATTTATATAGCGCTATTAATTCCACAGCGCTTTACATATTTTATATATATATATATATATATATATATATTGTGAGACTGTGACCGGGATTATCTATGACGGCCGCTACGTCTCGCCCCGGTTGTGCTCACTCCATGATAGAAAGTAACTCCACTCCGGGGTTAATGCTGTTTCCCTACAGGGTTAAAAGGAAACAGAAAGATGGGCGTGGGAGCTTAGTGTGTGAGGGAGTGAACACAACTCCCTGAGTTTGCTGCCGGAGAGGCCCATGTGTACTGTTGTGGACGTTTGTTTGACTATTAAACCGGATGCTGTGAACCTTGATGCCTGGATCCCGTGTCTTCTGCTGCGCAGCCAACCACGCTACCTCACATATGGTGGAGAATGCAGGCATGCCAGCCCGGTGAGGTGTAGCATCCATCCCTGGTGACCCAGCAGCGCATGTCCTGGATTCGAGCGGCTATACTACAGCCCAAACCCGGCGACGCCATGGAGGACATACTAAAGCATTTGGCTCAGGCTAATGCACAGCAGCAACAGACCAATGCACACCTGCTCCAATCCTTGAAATCGCAGGAACAAAGACACCAAGAACAGATGGTTCTCCTGGCCAAGTCGATACGTGCCGGACCGGCAGCAACAACCCCGGGATCGGGTGACGACGGCAGCGTCCGGAAAGCGGTGAGACAAGCGTTGCAAAAGATGACCCCGGGGGATGATGTGGAAGCGTTCCTGGCGGTGTTTGAGCGGGTGGCCGAGCGGGAAAAACTGCCGACCCCCCAGTGGGCTGAGGTATTGTCGCCCTATCTGACGGGGGAGCCCCAAAAAGCGTACCTGGACCTCTGTACCGAGGACGCCATTGACTATGTGACCCTGAAAGCCGAAATACTTGCTCGGATGGGGGTGAATACCTATGTACGGGCTCAGCGGGTAAATCAGTGGTTCTATGAGGAAGCCAAACCCGTACGCTCACAGGCCTATGACTTGTTGCATCTCGTAAAAAAGTGGTTGCAGCCTGACACTCTGAGCCCGGCGCAAATGGTGGAAAGGGTAGTTGTTGATCGTTTTGTGCGCACCTTACCCGTCACCATTCAACGGTGGGTAGGACAGGGCGACCCAAGTACCCTGGACCAATTAGTGGGCCTGGTAGAGCGGCATGTGGCTACGCAGGACTTGATACGGGACACTGAGACTTTGCGTACCGCCCGTCGGTCCGGCCCCTCCAAGCCTAGGGCCAAGGACCCACCGCTGACACCGGTGCGGGAGTCCGCTACCGTCCCATCTGAGGCCGCACCCTCCGTCCCTGAGGTCCGGAAGGCTATGTACCCTAAACGACAACTCGTCAAGGGGGTTTCCTTCCCTATTAGATGTTGGCGGTGCCAGCGGGTGGGACATATGGAAGCCCAGTGTCCACTCACCACGGAGCCCATGGATTGTGGGGTTACCCGGCGGGGTTCAATGTATGCTCAGGTGGTGTGTACCGCTGACCTGGTCTCCCCAGAGACTGAGCCCCACTTGTGCCAAATACAGGTGAATGGATGTCCGGTTACAGGCTTGTTGGATTCCGGAAGCTTAGTGACCCTTGTGCGATCAACCCTAAGGGCTAAAGTAAAGGCCACAGGACGTACCGTGGGGGTGGTTTGCATACATGGGGACCGCCGAGACTATCCCACGGGGATTGTCACCATCACAGCACCTTGCGGTCAGGTGCAACATGAGGTGGGACTTATTAACTCTCTTCCCTATGACGTGATCCTAGGAAGGGATCTGCCCTATTTTTGGACTTTATGGAAGGGACCTCCTAAGTCCCCTCAGATATTGGTCAGTCCGGGACCTGAGCCCTACAATCCTGAATCCGGGACGCCTGCCATAGGGGTCCCCATGATAGGGACAGAGTGTGAACCCGATAGGTCGCCCCTAGAGGTATTGGCAGGAGAGGCTGAGACGGTCGAGCCCATCCCGGACTTGGAGGCATCCCCGGATACGTTTGGGACAGCCCAACTCCAGGACCCTACATTAATACATGCCCGGAATCGGGTGATAGTAATTGACGGGGTGGCACAGCTGCCCGGTGCCCAGGTAAGGTACCCCCATTTCGCTCTTAAGCAGGATTTACTCTACCGGGTAGATGAAATACGGGGCGTGGGGGTAGAGCAGTTGGTGGTGCCCCAGCCGTATCGCCGGCGGGTCCTCGACTTGGCTCATAAACACCTGATGAGTGGCCACCTAGGGGTCAAGAAAACGCAGGAGAGAATATTGCAAAGGTTCTATTGGCCCGGGGTCTTTGGGGAGGTTAAACGGTTCTGCGAAACCTGCCCGGAGTGTCAGCTTACCGCACCACTGGACCACTTTCGCAGTCCGTTGGTACCGTTACCCATTATAGAAGTCCCTTTTGAACGGATAGGGATGGATCTGGTGGGGCCCCTCGTAAAGTCTGCTCGAGGGCACCAACACATCCTAGTGATCGTTGACTATGCCACCCGGTATCCAGAGGCGATACCTCTCAGACATACTGCGGCGAAGCTTATAGCTCGGGAGTTATTTGCTGTGTTCTGCCGGGTGGGGTTGCCCAAGGAGATCCTTACGGATCAGGGGACCCCATTCATGTCTAAAGTGACCAAAGAACTATGCCGGCTACTCCAGATCAAGCAGTTGCGTACATCTGTGTATCATCCTCAGACGGATGGGTTAGTAGAACGATTCAATAAAACCCTGAAAACCATGCTAAAAAGGGTGATCTCCAAAGACGGGAAAGAGTGGGATATGATGCTTCCCTATTTGATGTTTGCCATACGAGAGGTGCCACAGGTATCCATGGGGTTTTCGCCTTTTGAATTGTTATACGGGCGACATCCCCGGGGATTGTTGGACCTGGCAAAGGAAACATGGGAGCAGGAGCCCACCCCCCATAAAAGTGTGATTGAACACATTTTAGGAATGCAGAACCGCATAAGCGCGGTCATGCCAATTGTGAAGGAGCATTTACAGGAGGCTCAGGCCGCGCAAAGCGGGCGCTACAATAGACAAGCCACCGTGCGGACCTTTACACCCGGAGATCGGGTGTTGGTATTGATCCCCACGGCGGAGAGTAAATTCCTGGCTCAGTGGCAAGGCCCCTATGAGATAAAGGAAAGAGTCGGGGTGGTCAACTATAAAGTATTGCAGCCCGGTAGGCGGAAACCTGAACAAATATACCATGTCAACCTATTAAAACCGTGGTAGGAACGGGAAAGCCTGATGGTTGATTTTTCCCCATCTCCCTCCTCTTCGGGTCGTTCAAACCCGGCTCCAGCAACCTCCGGAGAGGACGAACCGGAAGTAAGGATTGGAGAAGCCCTCACCAAGCAACAGAGGCGAGAGGCCAGACGGCTGGTTCAGCAGAACCCCGATGTCTTCTCCGAGTTGCCGGGTAGGACCAGTCTGATACGACATGACATTGTCACCGAGCCCCACCTGAAGGTTCGCCTGAAGTCATATCGCGTACCGGAGGCTCGAAGACAAGCCATATCAGAGGAAGTGAAGACAATGCTACGCCTGGGGGTCATCGAAAAATCCCGGAGTGAATGGGCTAGTCCCATTGTCCTAATACCAAAACCCGATGGCTCCTTAAGGTTCTGCAATGACTTTAGGAGATTGAACGAAATATCCAAGTTCGATCTCTATCCCATGCCGCGGGTGGATGAGCTGATTGATAGGCTGGGACAGGCGCGATATTTTACCACGCTCGACCTGACCAAGGGGTACTGGCAGGTGCCACTGACGGAGTCCGCCAAGGAGAAAACCGCCTTTATTACGCCGGAGGGTCTCTTCCACTATGTTGTCTTGCCTTTTGGGTTACATGGCGCTCCGGCCACATTCCAGAGGTTGATGGACTTGGTGCTGGAACCCCACCAGGTGTATGCATCAGCGTACCTTGATGACATCATTATTTACAGCTCTGAGTGGAAGACCCACTTGGAACAGGTACAAGCGGTGGTGGACGCGCTTCGAACAGTCGGATTGACAGCCAATCCCAAGAAATGTGCGTTGGGACTCACGGAAGCCCGCTACTTGGGCTACGTGATAGGCCAAGAAGTGATTAAGCCCCAAATTAACAAGGTTGAGGCAATACAGAAGTGGCCTAGACCCCTGACCACGAAGCAGGTTAGGGCCTTCCTGGGTATCGTGGGGTACTACAGGATGTTTGTCAAAGATTTTGCGGGACTATCAGCCCCCTTGACGGACCTTCTCAAAGGCAAGAAGTCCGTCATGGTGCGCTGGACTTCGCAGGCCGAGGACTCCTTCCGGGCCCTAAAAGGGGTCCTGTGCGGACAGCCCGTTCTTGTAAACCCTGATTTCCGAAAGGAGTTCATAGTACAGACTGACGCCTCGGAGGTCGGCCTGGGGGCAGTGCTGTCTCAGGTGGTTTAGGGGGAGGAACACCCCGTCACCTTCTTAAGTAGGAAGCTCACCCCTCCCGAGCGGAATTATAGCGTAGTGGAGAAGGAGTGCCTGGCGATTAAGTGGGCCTTGGAGTCCCTACGCTATTACCTGCTGGGACGGCAGTTTCGCTTGGTGACGGATCACTCTCCTCTGGTCTGGATGAGGTCCGCCAAGGAACGGAATGCCCGGGTTACCCGGTGGTTCCTTTCTCTGCAGAACTTCCGGTTTACGGTTGAACACCGGGCCGGTAGGTTGCAGGGCAACGCCGATGCCTTATCCCGCGGCCCGTGTTTGCTGGCAGGAGTTCAACCCCGCTCGCTTGAACTGAGGGGGGGGGTATGTGAGACTGTGACCGGGATTATCTATGACGGCCGGTACGTCTCGCCCCGGTTGTGCTCACTCCATGATAGAAAGTAACTCCACTCCGGGGTTAATGCTGTTTCCCTACAGGGTTAAAAGGAAACAGAAAGATGGGCGTGGGAGCTTAGTGTGTGAGGGAGTGAACACAACTCCCTGAGTTTGCTGCCGGAGAGGCTCATGTGTACTGTTGTGGACGTTTGTTTGACTATTAAACCGGATGCTGTGAACCTTGATGCCTGGATCCCGTGTCTTCTGCTGCGCAGCCAACCACGCTACCTCACAATATATATAAATATATATATATATATATTCCCACATGTGTTGCAAATAAAATACCACTGTGGGAAGCACATGCTGAATCGTCTGTAAAGCTTCATTGATCAAAGACCTCAAGCTACACATGACGCCATTTTATAGCAGTGAATGAATAGGATAACTGAAGTGAGCACTAATATGTATATATATTATGAGTGCAAGCCAAAAAATACATACTATATAAGGATAAGGCTGCACATCAAACTTAGATAATGGTATAATGCCTCAAGCATATGGAAAAATATTGGAATATACAATGAAAAATGCTACTTGCTAATTTGAGCATGTGAATAATGAAATGCCTACCTGCCATGAATATTAGGAAAAAGGAGATATTTAGCAATCGCATTGATCAATGTAACTGAGCCCCAAGACCTCGTCAATGTATATCTCTATATTGGGGTCCCTAGCTCTGTGACCCTAACTATGTGTCATCTCATTGCAATTAAAAACTGCTGTGTGTGGAGAGGGGTAACCAAGGACTGTCTTATATAGGAGATGGAAAAAGCATGGCCGAAAGGGGGATAACTGAAGTGAGCACTAATATATATATGCCTTTCGGCCATGTTTTTTCCATCTCCTATATAAGAAAGTCCTTAGTTACCCCTCTCCACCCACAGCAGTTTTTAATTGCAATGAGATGACACACAGTTAGGGTCACAGAGCTAGGGACCCCAATATAGAGATATACCTTGACGAGGTCTTGGGGCTCAGTTACATTGATCAATGCGATTGCTAAATATCTCCTTTTTCCTAATATTCATGGCAGGTATGCATTTCATTATTCAAATGTTCAAGTTAGCAAGTAGCATTTTTCATTGTATATTCCAATATTTTTCCATATGCTTGAGGCATTATACCATTATCTAAGTTTGATGTGCAGCCTTATCCTTATATAATATGCCATTTTATAGCAGACTTGCCGTGAAATCGAACTGTGCATGCGCCACCCACGGCAATGATGGTGCCAGTGCCAGATTTCAAACAGGAGGAAAGTCCCTAAATAATCAGTGACCTGTTACTCAAACACTGGAGACAGGTGCAGGGTCGGGGAAGTAGGAGAAGCCCCAGTGTGCTGTTTGGCCCCTTTGCACCTAAATCTCATTAGAAGTAAACTTCTGATTAAAAAAAAAAAAACAAAAAGTGAATTTCTTCAGAAAAGGTATCTGTCATGATGACTCTGTGATAGCGGGGAACCAGGGCCCCTAAGCGGTCCCTCAAGCTAGGGGTCCCTATGCTATCCTTAAGCCTGCTTTACACCTTACAATTAAGCATACGATATCGTATGCGATCATACCCGCCCCCATCGTATGTGCGGCACGTTCAATTTGTTGAACGTGCCGCACAAACGATTAACCCCCGTCACACGTACTTACCCGTCCATACGACCTCGATGTGGGCGGCGAACGTCCGCTTCCTGGAGTGGGAGGGACGTTCGGCGTCACATCGATGTCACGCGGCAGCCGGCCAATAGAAGCGGAGGGGCGGAGCTGAGCGGGACGTAAACATCCCATCCTGCCCACCTCCTTCCTTCCGGATTGTGGGCCGGGAGCCGCAGGACGCTGGTAAGATCTGTTCATCGTTCCTGGGGTGTCACACACTGCAATGTGTGCTACCCCGGGTACGATGAACAATCTCACGTGCAATTCTAGAGAAAGGTACGATGTGTATGCGATGAACGTTTTACCGTTCAATTGCAATCGCACGTACCTGTCACACACTGCAATGTAACTTACAATGCCGGATGTACGTCACTTACGACGTGACCCCGCCGACACATTGTAAGATATATTGCAGCGTGTAAAGCAGGCTTTATTCTTAGAGATACCCCTAATGGTGGAGATGCCCGAGTCTCCTTCCTGGCCCTACTCCTGACCGGTCCTGATCTGATCACCCCTCCTGCTGCCCCAGGGAGGGACAGGACAGGAGTGTAATGAAAATCACAGATATAGACAGACAAGGGAAAACCAAAACTTTGTCACACTTTATACTCACAGGATAAGACAATAAGATTTTTAGAAGGAAACACAAGAGCAGGAAGGAAGCTACAAAACAATAAAGATACATTTTCACAACCGCAATGAGTAATTGGCACAATTTTCACCAGGGAATCTGGGAGACCACACCACACAGACCAACATAGAATAAACTATAGCTGGCATGGGTAGAAGATTTCATCCAACTTAAATAGAATTGAAGCAGATGTCATTGGCCTCCCCACCACATGTGATCAAAGGAACCTAAAAAGCAGACTAACAGAGATTAACTCTTGCTAGTCTGAATATGAACCAGCACACAGCAGGTCAACGCCCAAGTCTGCCTGTGTTGATCCCAGACACCTGAGAAACCGTCGGGCAGAGTATCTGAATCTGCAATTTCAACAAAGCCCGATTCTGCCATGACAGTCGGCAAAGTTTGTGTAAAACTCCGTGTGACAGTATCAAATGTATCTGCACAACAGCACCATTCTGGCCATGTCTTTACTTTACATTGCTGGATCTTCCTAACAGATTCACGTTAAACTTTGTTTTATATAATATTTATTGAATAATCTTAAGGCGAGTTTACTATGCGATTACCCACTGGTAATTACTGCATATGCTGATCATAAACATAGAGATTGGCTGGGGTATAATTGGAAAATGCATTGTGTGTGCCCCGTGTGTCCCATAACCTGGTCCTGGATAGGGCTTAAAGACTTCCACTCTCTTAATGAGAAAAAGAGAATCTCAATTTAAGTTTGCAAGGTTATGATCTTTACACTATGAAGCCGGCATCACACGGTACGATCTATCGGGCGATATGTCGTTGGGGTCACGGAGTTTGTGACGCACATCCGGCATCGTTTGATATATCATAGTGTGTGACAGCTACGAGCGACTGTGACTGAGCAAAAATACTCACCTTATCGTTGCTCGTTGACACGTCGCTCATTTTCAAAATGTCGGTCCTCATTCTGTGCACCGGTTGTTCATCGTTCCCGGGGCAGCACACGTTACTCCGTGTGACACCCCGGGAACGACGAACACAGCTTATCTACATTCCGCCGGCAATGCAGAAGGAAGGAGGTGGGCGGGATGTTATGTCCCGCTCATCTCCGCCCCTCCGCTTCTATTGGCCGGACGCCATGTGACGTTGCTGGGACGTCGAACGTCCCTCCCCCTTCAGGAAGAGAATGTTCTCCGCCCACAGCGAGGTCGTCCGGGAGGTAAGTGCATGTGATGGGGGGTCAATGACTTTGTGCGCCACGGGCAACTAATTGCCTGTGACTCACAAATGACGGGGGCGGGTACGATCGCTCGTGCGATCGCACGATAGATCGTACCATGTGACGCCGGCTTAACAGTCCAGATTTTCAAGGCAGAGTCCCAAAACAAAGTGGGCCTTAGCAAACAAGATGGAAGGAACTAGCCAGTTCAACATGACAGCTTCTAGTCCTCCAGAGAACGGAACAACGCCAGGAAAAGTATGCAAATTAACAAAAAGTGAGTCCGGCTCCTTGGAGTTAAAAACTTGAATCTTTATGAGATCATATTAAAATGCCAACAGACATCCAAACATGTCCATGTAGAACAACACCAACATGTTACTATGTTACTACAAGGGCCTGCTGACAAGTGTTTGGCTTTGTGATCTTTTTTTGTTTCTTTAGTAACAAATGTTCCATCACATGAAAGCCTTATGTGTCTAATATATGTTTCCAAAATTTTGTGTTTGTTGCTTATGGCAACAGTGTTCTACGTACGCGGGAAAACAAAATTGTGGAGTCTAATGCGATATTCACAGCAACTGAGAGCAGAGAAGTGATAAAATTCTTGTTTCTGCAAGAAAAGTCCGCAAAGGATATTCATGGTGATATGTCGCAGACATTGGGGGATTGATGCCCTTTATATTCCACAGTTAAGAACTGGGTTCCCAATTTAAAACAGGCCACCTCAGCACCAATGATGAGGAGCGTCCTGGACGACCGAGAGCGGTTGTTCTTCCTGGGATCGTCGATGCTGTGTGTGGCGCCCTGGACTAACCAGGTCGTCAGAGGTACTGCAACATACACCCCCACCCCGAGACAGGCACATCAGCCAGACACAAAATCCTTGTTGCCTCCATCCAGGGGCTGATGTCCACACCAGGTGGGGTGGAGCCAGGCGGTTGGCCCCACCCACTGAGGAGTTCACAGTCCTGGAGGCGGGAAAAGGAAGTTAGTTCAGTGGAGTTCAGTGGAGAGTTGAGGACAGAGAGGAGTGTGGAGCAAACTGACCATGTCCGGGTGTGTGGCCCGGGCACTTAGAGCAAGGTTGGCAGACGGTTGTGGCCGTCTGCAGGAGAGGCAGATCAACGCGGAACCGTAGGACCGGGGACGGTCGGTGGCCCGCCGGTACTGAACCGGGGAGCGAAGTGAAGCCAGCACACACAGGCAGGGCCTACGGACCCCGACCAGGCTTGGAGCCACCATTAGAGGTCAAATCCGTCAGTGACCGGAACCCCAGGGGTTTCCTAACAGCCAAGAGCCAATTGAAGGCAACCGTCCGACCAGTAGATGGGAAATACAGCTACCGCCACAGCTAGAGTTCCAAGGGCCAGAGCCTGCGGGCAAAAGGGCTCCTCCGGCACATATAAACGCTGGGGAGCGGGTTACCGGTGGGAATCCATCGGGACCGAACATACACAGAGGTGCAGGGAAAGGCAGCCACCACCAACCGACCGGGAGAAGCCACAGCAGCTGGCTGCGAGACCCGTCCATCCAGCCGTTTGGTTTACCAGAGACTCTGTCACTGACTGCCTGAGTGAGTACACCAGTGCCATCTGGCACCGCGCCGCGCTGCCCCTGCAACCCTGCACCCCAGCCATCCAGCCTCCCCGTTACACCACCGGGCCCCGGGACCACCGACCCCTACCCACGGAGGGGGAAAACAACATCCCAGCTGCTCCCTACCATCGCTCCCGGGATCCCCGTCACCAGTAGCGGTGGTGCCCATCTTCACCACGACCCATGGGTGGTGTCACGGACTAAATCCCCCAAACCAACCACCCTTTTCACTCACGGGCGAGCAGCGCCGCTCGAGTCCCCGGATCCGGCCCACCGCTCGAGCCACTGAGCCGCAGCAGCGCCAGACCCGAGCGTTAGCGAGCGCGCGGCAGCGGCATCCTCCCCGCCCGCGACACTGTACACAACCTCATATTGAAGAATCAACGAATTTCAGCAAAAGCAATAGCAGACGTCATGGAGATTTACCATGAACGTGTTTGTGTCATTATCCATGAACATTTGGACATGAGGAAGCTATCTGCAAAGTGACTCCCCAAATGTTTGACAAGAGGTCAGAGAAGCATGCGAGTGAAAACTTCCTGGTCCATTTGTCAGCGTTTCCGGACTGATAAGAACTTCCTGGATCGACTGGTCATTATGGATGAGACCTGGATTTATTTGTATGATCTTGAAAACAAAGAGCAGTCAAAAGAGTGGAGGCACAGTGGTTCTCTTCGTCCAAAGAAGTTCGGGGTGCAAAAATCAGCCACTAAGGTGATGGCATCTGTGTTCTCGGATAAGGAGGGCATACTGCTAGTGGACTACCTTAAAAAGGGTTCCACCATCAATGCAAGGTATTACATTGAACTTTTAGACCAACTAAAGGCAGCTCTGAAGTTCAAAAGGCGCGGCAAGCTGTCCAAAGGAATCTTGTTCCTGCAATACAATGCCTCCGCTCACACTGTACAAGCTACCACGGCAAAAACTAGCAGATCTGGGCTTCCAGCTGGTTGACCACCCACCTTATTCACCAGATATAGCTCCCTCCAACTATCATCTGTTTTCAAACCTGAAGAAACACCTCAAGAACACCAAATTTCACACCATTTCTGATGCTGTGGCTGCTACGGATGCCTGTTTTGAGACACAATCGAAATCCTTCTTCTTGCTAGGCTTACAGAACTTGGAATACCAATGTAAGAAGTGTGTTCTCATCAGTGGTGAGTATGTGGAATAAGTGTAAAGTTCCATCATCCTATCTCGTTTCTTTCTGGGTAAAGCCAAAGTCTTATCAGCAGCCCCTCGTAGTGTATATAGTGCCTTTAATCATGTTATTTTATAATCTATAAAGATTCAAGCCACTCTTTATTCTTTTGGAACGTTGTAATCCATACCCAGAAGTGGGCATTTAGGGGTGTTTTGACGTATGTATGTAGGTGGGCTAAAAGTACTGAATTTCATAGTTGCACTTTTTTGGTAAAGTGGTTTAAAGAATTAAAACTGGATTTGGTCAAACAGGTAATTTCTATTTCCAGCTTTCATGGCTGATTCAGGAGATTCTGTCAGGGTTACAGAAAATGTTGAGTTTTTTCCATAAATCCTATTCATATTTGTGGGTGTTATGGAATTAGCGTAGCACAGCCCACTCAACTGAATCTGGAGTCAAGACCTTCTGTGTTCGAGGCATGAACACACAAATTCCCATCTAACCCTTGAAGGGCGGATTTGGGAATTTAAGAAAGTATTTAAAAAAAGCTTTTTTGGGGAAATATATGGGCACATTGTGTGGCCATTCTGCCATTACCAAATGCAGGAAACTATTTGGGGTCAATGGTTAGAAGAAATGAACTGACAATAGGATCAATCCTTGGTCTTAACTCCTTTGCCCCAGGGCGGTTTTCCGTTTTTTTTTGGGGGGGGGGGTCACTCCCCTTCTTCTGAGAGCCGTAGCTTTATTTTTCTGTCAATCTTGCCATATGAGGGCTTGGACGAGTTGTACTTTTAAATGAAACCATAATTTTTACCATATAGTGTACTGGAAAACGGCAAAAAAATTCCAAGTGTGGAAAAATTGCAAAAAAAGTACAATTGCATGATTGTTTTTGTGATCACCAGAAACGCTCGTCTCTTGTAACAGGCAGCAATCAACTGCCTGTTACAGGAAGTGAGTCATGTGAGCTACAGGAGTCATCACATAACCCTCTGCTACCATGATCACTTCACGGTACCACCGATGGAGGCGGGAAAGGGCATGTTTACCGCAGCGGGCATTAAAATCACACTGTCACAGTTTGACAGTGCAATTTAAGGGGTTAACAGGTGTGAGTGGATCGCCGATCCACCTGCGCCTGCGAGGTACACATATATTCACATATAGCCTCAGCACACTGATGAATCCAGTCATGGCGAAACATGTTGGGGATGCTATTAGCTGTTAGGTAGTTTTAATAGGCAGTGTAGGTGATAGCCAGCCATATTACGGTTAGGAAATACCCAGAGCAGTGTCGGTCCGCGGCCACACTCATCAAATACGGAATTGGACTCCCACCTGCCAATTTTAATCCTTGTCCATTTATATAATTTAATAAAGTTTAATTGATTAGGTCTTTAGTTAGGGTACCTCGTCTTGCCCTTTGGGCAAATAGTGTTTGCGAGGCACACATGTCAGCTGTTCAAATCAGCTGACATGTGCAGGAATCACAGCCGGCTCATCGCAGCAGCCACAGATGAGTACCTCTTGATAATTTAGGACATACCCATATGTCCTTGGTCATTAAGGGGTTAAAAGGAATCTGTCAGCAGGTTTTTGCTAAGTAAACAGAAGACAGCATGCTGCAAAGGTTAACACAGAGAATTCAAGGATGCCTGTCTTGTCTAGGTCCAATCTGCTGTTTATTTGCTATATTTTTTTTAAGCAGCAGGACCCTTATCATTTCTCAGACTACAATGTCAAGTGCATGGCAGTCTGGCACACCCCCTCCTCTGATTGACACCTCACTGTCAGTGTAAAATCTCTATTGAGGCCCTGATGTGGGTGTGGACAGCTCCCTGAGTTCAGCTTCTGATTGTGTCAGAACGGCTGCACCCAGTAATCTAAGTGATACATTGTTGGATTCAGATTCTAAGCCCCTACATAATGCTCTTTTCAGATGAGGTAGCAAAATCCTGCTGACAGATTCCATTTAAACGACCAGCCACATTTTACTTTATCACTATGATAAGTAGCATAATTTTATGTTTAGCTCTAACTTTTTACTAAATTCATAGCTAAAATCATAGTTTTATGACTTTTTTGAACACTTCGGCCACATGAGCATTAGTAGAGACAGACTTCACTATTCAGTTACACCTCTGTGAAAAATGCATGAGTATATGATGCAGCACCAAGTAAATGTAACCTTCAATATCAAGAGCATAAATAAATCATAGGGCTTCATAGTAAAAGTCCTCCCAAAAAAAGGATATATTCGGTAGAGGAGGTGGGGGTCACAGCAACCAACTTTTAAAGATAGTGAGACGGACGTCTTGATGTGTGTAAACAAAAATAGTGTCTACCTACTACTGATGCCCGTGTCTTGAAGTGTGCACACAAAAATAGTACCCCTACTGATGCCCCTTAATGTTCACTATGATACCCCTTTAATGTTAGTGTTCACTATGATACTCCTTTCATGGTCCTCATAGGGTATTATGGCCAAAAAATGCCCAGGAAAATAAGTATAGTACTCACACAGTATGCTGACCCCACAGTATGAAAGTATGATGGTCCCACAATGACCCCCACACAATATGGTGCCCCACAGTTCCCCCACAAATAATAACCGATAATACAAAAATACAAAAAATTACTCACCTAGCCCTATCACCAGGTGAAATCTTGTGATGCCATTGAGTCTATTGCACGGAGACGCCCCGGCACATAGTGGTCTGCCCCCTGTTCTACCAAAATGATCGACTGTCTGTGCTTTCTGGGGATGATGATACTGTTCAAACTGAGACCCCATGTTACGAAACGGCGCCGTCATAGCCGCAAGCAGCCTGCTGTGGATCCTATTGCACCTACAGGCGCTGGCTGCCGTTCTTGGTCGTGGCTCGGGTCGTCCAGCTGGCTGCTCTTTCCACCACGTCTATATTGGGAGAGGCGGCTAGTGCGCATGCGTGTGCCGATTCACCCCAGCCAGAGCTTAAGTCCAGTATTTCGCCTAGTGAGCATGCTCAGCCTGATTGTGTCATTTCTGAGACTAAGGGGCACTTTGCACAAGCCGATGCTTGCGATGCTGAGCGCGATAGTCCCCGCCCCCGTCGCAGCAGCAATATCTTGTGATAGCAGCCGTAGCGAATATTATCGCTACGGCAGCTTCACATGGACTCACCTGCCTTGCGACGTCGATCTGGCCGGCAACCCGCCTCCTTATTAACGGGGCGGGTCGTGCGGCGTCATAGCGACATCACACGGCAGGCGGCCAATAGAAGCGGAGGGGCAGAGATGAGCGGGACGTAAACATCCCACCCACCTCTGTCCTTCCGCATAGCCGTCGTGAGCTGCAGGAAGCAGGTAGGAGATGTTCCTCGCTCCTGCGGCTTCACACACAGCGATGTGTGCTGCCGCAGGAACGAGGAACAACATCATACCTGTCGCAGTCGCGTAATTATGGAATTCCCAGGCACTACACCGATAATACGATTACGACGATTTTGCGCTCGTTAATCGTATCATCTAGGATTTACACACTACGATGTTGAGTGCGACGCCGTAAGTCCGTCACTTTCGACATGACCCCTCCGACATCACACCTGCGATGTCGTAGTGTGCAAAGTGCCCCTAAGTCCTCAGTTCAGGCTACTGAGCATGCTCCCACAATTAATCCTAACAGCCTTTTTGCACAGGTACTTGGACTTCGTGCTGTGTCTAAGTTCTGGGTTGTGCCTACTGAGCATGCTCAAGCAGATAGTCTGATTGCTGAGTCTGTTGTTCAGGCTACTGAGCATGCTCAGGCACTTAGTGCATTAGAGGCTAGGTCCGGTAAGGACTTCACTGAGCATGTCCATGAGGTGGCAAGTCCTGATAGGGCAGAGGGTGTCAGGTGTCCTGATGACGTGGCCACTCCGGACTGCCTCGCAGAGGCCCGCCCCTATGATCTGGCACCTCACCATTGGTTGTCAGACGATAACTGGTGAAGTGTTTGGGGCGTGGCTGCCATGAGGTCATCAGTGATGTGGCGGTAGCGGATAGGCCACTGGTGATGTCACTGATGACATGGCACTCTGCTATTGGCTCCAGGAGGTGCCATTGTAGTCCTCCCTGGGTTTAGGGCAGACCCAGGTTATAAAAGGGGCTGGAGACAACATGGAGGTGCGTAGTCTTCACTTAGAGTTCAAGGTGGCATAAGCTTTGTTGGAAGCGGTAGGTAGGGCTAGGCGAAGGGTGCCTGTCACGCCAAGATTCGTGGCTCAGCACATCAGGGTCAGGCGCTGTGCTTCCTTGCTGCCGTGCCAGTTGTGCTATAGCAGTCCGGTGGCGTTAACTGGGCTGCGGCTGCTGTGTTACTTGTCCGGTTGTGTCCTCTACGCACACGGACAGCGTACCTGTTGCATCACCTGTCTAAGAGTGCCCTCTACGCACACGGACAGCGTACCTGCTGCGTCACCTGTCTGAGAGTGCCCTCTACGCGCACAGACAGCGTATCCCAGAACCCCTGTGGAGTTTACAGGGTGTTCCTGGATTGGGTCTGTGAACCCTATTTCCCTCCTCGGCTTCCCAGTCAAATGCTACTGGTGTGACTACCTGGTCTGACGTGTCCTTCACACATGTGGCCAGTCGAATGGTGACCAGAAACGCTAATCGAAGGACCGCTCGGCCTGACGTGTCTTACACACGAGGCCAACAGGGCGCTGCCGCGGCGGTCTTCTCGGTCAATGCTACCTGGTCACCATCCGGCCTGACGTGTTCCTTGCACACGTGGTCGGAGTAGCGCTCGTTCCACCGAAACGCTAACTTGGTTGTCGTCCGGTCTGACGTGTTCCTACACACGTGACCGGTTCCCAGGATTATCTCTGAGTCATCAGCTCTATAGTCTCCGCCTAACCCACAGGGTGCCAGCAGCTCCATTGCCATCTGGAGCACGGTGGGCCCCAACTTGCGATTGGGATATATACCCCTGGTCCTAATCTGCTGGTCCCCCCGTAACACCCGCTGAGCACTGGACCCCCAATCATTGGACACATAATGGCCGCCTGGTGTTGCTATAAGTAATACAACAGTGTCCAGTGCATAAATTGTTATTGGGCCTTTTTGGTCTTTGGGAACAATTGATATAATGGACACTCCATGATTGATGAGGAATCCCAGTAATGAGTGGCCAGGAGAAAGGGCTGACATTTTGTTCTTATTTGACAGATAATGGGATAAATGTGCAGTGTTCACATGCTGTTTACTGCTGCGTTTGTAAGCCAGCTTCAGTGCTTACAAGCTGGACCGCAGCAGGGGTCGGTCTCCTAAGCAACAAGCTGTAAATAAAAGAAAAGTGATTAAAATCTCAAGAATAACTGCAATTGTCAAAAAATAGTAAATTGTAAAAGTGCTTGTTTCTATAAGCCTTATCCCACAATGTACTTATGTAAAAATGGGAATAACCCTTTAAAGGGAATCTGTCAGCAGGTTTTTTCTACCTCATTTGAGAGCAGCATGATGTAGGCAAAGAGACCCTGAATCCAATGATCTATTACTTAGTGTCACTGGTATATCACGGGTAACAGACAGTCATGTGATTTCTGGCAATAGAAGGTCACAGCATTTGGTTTCACAAAATGCTCCCTTACTTTCTATTGTTTCTGCTGTCAGTATTCCTTGGTATAGGTAGCTTTCCTGCTGGGTTTTCATCTCTCCCCCTATTGGACCCAACAGGAGCTCAACTTCCACTTAGCTGCTGATCATTAGTAATCTCTTGGTGCTTATAGGGAAACAATCATCAGGATTTTCATATATAAGCTAAAGCCAGTGCTATACTGGCGCTATCAGGCTGCTTATCTGCATACCATTAGTGGTGTCCTTTCTGCAGCTAATCGCGCCCTCCGATCAGCTGTTCTCCACTCCTGTTATTACCGCAGGCGCTCCAGTGGTCACAACGAGAGCTGAAGAAGCGAGGGCGCATGCGTCGCCCTCTTAGCTGCAAGACTGGAATAACAGGGGGTAACACAATCTTCACAAAGATGGCACCGGAGATAAGCGCTATGCGCAGGCGCCAACTCTGACGCCATCTTAGTGACGAAAAAGATGTATAGTAACATTAGTATAGAGAACAGAGAGAGGCAGGAACAACAGGTGTGGGGGGGCAGGAATCCATATGAATACCCACTGTGAGGTAGCGTGGTCGGCTGCGCAGCAGAAGACACGGGATCCAGGCACCAAGGGTCACAGCACACGGTTTAATATCCAAACAAAAGTCCACAACAGTACACATGTGCCTCTCCGGCAGAGAACTCAGGGAGTTGTGTTCACTCCCTCACACTCAGCACCCCCACCCTTGTTCCTGTTTCCTTTTAACCCTTCTTTCAGCTTGTAGGGAAACAGCATTAACCCCTGAGTGGAGTTACTTTCTATCATGGAGTGAGCACAACCGGGGCGAGACATACCGGCCGTCATAGATAACCCCGGTCACAGT
This sequence comes from Anomaloglossus baeobatrachus, assembly GCF_048569485.1. Lineage (NCBI taxonomy): Eukaryota > Metazoa > Chordata > Amphibia > Anura > Aromobatidae > Anomaloglossus > Anomaloglossus baeobatrachus. Next base: position 57,864,513 of record NC_134361.1, on the reverse strand, counting down.
CTCACACCACCCATATATTATATGCTCCATTGCAACTGCCACTCAAGACGCTGACAATTTTTTAAAGTTTACTTTCTTGGATTTGAAAATCTAAATATCCAAGCTGACCACTAATGGTATGTAGATAATCAGCCTGATGGTGCCAGTATAGCACTGGCTTTAGCTTATATACAAAAAGACTGGTGATTGGTTCCCTTTAAATGCTCCCATCTTCCCTGAACTGGTTCATTCTAACTCTGGTTGCAAGCAGGTGGCTTGCTCTCATCTGTAGTATTGTTGCTGAAGCTTTGCTGAACTCCTGAGTCATCTGTGGATAAGTAATTCATGTCCTCCTTGGGTCTTTCTTTAGGGTTTAGTGAGGTTGATGAAGAGCTCATCTCATCCACTCCCCATTTAGGTCCCAGCACTAAGGATACCTAGGGTCAGGTACCCGGCTTGGCACATAGGTGCAGAACCTATCTAGGGTGGTGAGAGACCCCAGGAACCAGCAGTAGGTTTGGTCAGGGGTAACTATCACCCCCTTCCCTAGACTCAGGGGTCCCTTTACCCTTTGCCACTCGCTTGGTACTTCCTCATACCTAGCGTGACACTTAGTTTACTGGCTGCAGCAGTTCTGGCACAATCAGAGTTTTTAGATTTACTCATGTAGCAGAGCTGAGAAAGTTAACCCACCCACACCAGGCTCTGTCTATAGATAGTGAGAAGTTGCTAATCACAGAGGGTGTGTGCTGGACTAGTGCTCTCCTGGCTGCTGGTCACAGCATTGATAAACTACTGCAGCTTAAACAAAAATACAAAGTAAGCAACAGCTTGGACCTTGACAAGAAAAGCATTGCTGAATTCTATGTTTTTGCCCTTACAGCATGCTGTCTCCAGATTACATAGCAAAACCCTGCTGACAGATTCCCTGCAGGTACAAAAAAAAAATCACTGATGTTTCTCCCTTCTCTAAACAATCTGTAATCCATCTCTAGTTGCAAAGACATTGCTACAGATTACAGAAAGTTGTGTCTTTCTGCTCCTGCTCTGACAAACTACAATACAGGCATAACAGAAAAGCAGGTTTTCAGTTTGAGGCCAATGACAGATGCAATGCATGATGGGGAAATGAAGCTCCGGCACCTAAAGTCCTGGTAGAATGCTGATGAGGAGGAAATATGTACTGAAACAGTGGATGACAAGTTATAGAGCAGGAGAATCATAACAGCTCCTGGATATATTAGACTGGTTTGTGCACTAAAAGTTGTTCTAACCTGGAAAATGCAACACATGATGGGGAAAGGAAGCTCCAGCACTTATAGTCCTGGTTGAATGCTGATGAGGAGAAATGTGTACTGAAAAAGAGTAGATGACAATTTATAGAGCAGGAGAATGTGACAGTTCCTGGATATGTTAGACTGGTTTGTGCACTAAAAGTAGGTTTAACTTGGCAAATGCAATACATGATGCGGAAAGGAAGCTCCAGCACCTATAGTCCTGGTAGAATGTTGATTAGGAGAAATGTGTTCTGAAAAAGAGTGAATGACAAGTTAAGAATTGTAACAGCTCCTAGATTTGTTAGCCTTGTTTGTGCACTAAAGTAGTTTTAACCTGGCAAGTCCATGCATTTCTACAGGTTTTGTGTTGACAAATACACTTTAAGGCAAATATGGATGGATTAAATCAAGCAGTGCTGGAAACACATAGCTAAAACGGGTACCTCTGGAAGGAAAGGAGAGCGGATGTTGAGGTGACATTTTCCCTGTCCCCACCAGGAGGGTTTACACAATAACTATCTTCAATCTCCTGCAGAAGTATTAGGAGGAAGCTGTGAAGACAGTGTTTACAAGAACATGCCCGGACTGTACAACGACTGCTAGACAATAGCCATGCTGGTACCAACAAAAAAAAAACCAAATCAATGTTTTCTTGATTTTGTAAATTACTGGTTTGCCGCAGAAGCATAAAAACAATGCAGGATAATGATTATACAAACAATCAAAAAAACATTAAATCAATAAATTTTATAGGGATGATCGAATACCTCAAATATTCGGCTTCGCGAAAATCCGACGAATAGGTGGCCGCTATGCGAATATTCGATGCTCAATGTAAGTCTATGGGAAGCCAGAATAGTTCCGAATAGTTGTTATTCGGGTTTCCCATAGACTTACATTGTGCATCGAATATTCGCATAGCGGTGACCTATTCGGCAAATATTCACAAAGCCGAATATTTGAGGTATTCGATCATCCCTAATAATAAACCTTATGTTGCATGTGGATGTCTGATGCCCTATTTATTGACGGCTTCATCGATCACTCGAAATGATTTTTGGTTATTGATATTAGACCACCCTGTCTGTGCATGCTCCCTGCTTTTAATTAGAACCTGTCAGGATGAATTCACTACTACAAATAAGACTGAATCAATTCAATGTTCAATATGAATCGAATTTATGTGGAATTTTCAGGATTTTTCTGTACTTGGAAAATTGGAACATTTTACACTTCTATTCTTGTATGGCCGGCGCCATTTTACTCATTGCAGAACAATGTATCAGTCAGAGAAGACTCTCATGAGCTTGGTTGTGGCAGGGAGGGCTTGCCCACAATACCTTGCAATGTCATTTTTTAAAATTATTTATTTAAATAAAAAAAAAAAAGCCGTATGCGGTTCCTCTTATTTTGATGTACAGCCTAGATAAGTGCACGACTGGGGGCTGCAGCTTGTAGCCGTATGGTTTATCTGTACTGGGTATCATAATATTCAACTACCTCAGGCATCATTAATTAAGCACCATTTACTTGGGCCTGCTCCGCCTTTATCCATGGCTGCTGGTCAGACACTGTGAGGGCTAGTTCTGACATTGTGCTGGAGTGTGTGGCCTTGCTGCATATGCTGGCACCTGGACTGCCTTTATTCGCAGTTATCTGTCTTTGCAACATGGAGCGGTTCTGAGATGTCACAGGTATATGACTTGCTTTTATATGGTTCTGCTTGTTAAAATATTTAGGAGGCCATTTGGCACAATGGTAAATGATATAATATAGAGTAGGACCCCCCTATTGAGATTTGCTGTGACGTGGCAGGGGTGGCTCAAATTATTGATCAATTGTTTGCTAAAAATCTCATTTTGCATTATACTACAGTAGGAATGAATTTGTGAATTTTACACTTTTTATTTGTTGCATGCCATTCATAGGCAGTGCTGGCTCCCCCCTCTCTATAATAGGGGGGGTCCTACGCCAATTTTTTTATTTATTTATTGTTACATTGCGAGTATTCCCCATTGACTTGCATTGCACACGCTATTCGGAATGAATATGCGAGTATTAGACAGTACTCGTTATGAGTATAGCGAGTACGAATAGTTAGGTACTCGCTCAACTCTAGTGTAAGGGTCTCACCTTTCAGACCTCCAAATGATAATACATTTAGTGGTAATATTCCTTTAAAAGAAACAACGATACTTATATGGGTGCGTTTGTATTATAAATGATGAGGTTATAAAGATTGTTTATGGAAACTTAAGAATCAAAAGTAATATAAATATATTACAAGTTTTAATCCACTACTGAAAACTATTTCTCTTTTAGGCTATATGCGAACTAGGTGTTTTTTTTACGGCGTTTTTGTACATTTTTCGGGTGCATTTTTTTTTTTTTTTTCAGAAAACTGCATGACTTGGTGTCACGGGGTCCTTTTCCCATATCATACAATCAACAGAGCGAGAGATGGCTGTACAATCCAAAGAACATTTATTCCAAGCAAATCAAAACAGTATATAAAATAATCCAGTAACACAAATATCCGGTAAGCGATAAATGTCCAGGTCTCTCTCTGAGAAGTCTCAGCTTCTACCAGAGGATCAATCTTCCTGCTTCATTCTTGAAATTCTCCAACAGACTGCCCCAATCTCCCAGGTAAGCAGAGAGTTTACAGTAGGTGGATCTCACGCCCCCTCCCCCGACTTAGGAACAAAAGGCTGTCAGGGGAGGAATTAAACCTACAAATGGGACAATGTACAATAATGAATACAGAATGGTCAGTGAACCCCACCCAAACATTAACCCACACAAAATGGTATACAATCCACAATATTCCACCATCACACTTGGCTTCACCAGCAAAGTCTATAGGGCACTTTACACACTGCGACATGGCTAGCGATGTCGCTAGCGTTCGCACACGCCCCCGTCGTTTGTGCGTCACGGGAAAATTGCTGCCCGTGGCGGACAAAATCGCTAGTACCCGTCACACATACTTACCTTCCTAACGACGTCGCTGTGGCCGGCAAACAGCCTCTTTTCTAAGGGGGCGGTTCATGCGGCGTCACAGCGACGTCACTCAGCAGGCGTCCAATAGAAGCGGAGGGGCGGAATAGCAGCCGCATGAAAGTCACACCCACCTCATTACCAGAGGACGCAGGTACGGTTTTGGTTGTTGTTCCTGGGGTGTCACACGTAGCGATGTGTGCTGCCTCAGGAACGACGAACAACCTGCGTCCTGCAACAGCAACGATATTTGGGATTTGAACGACGTGTCAACGATCAACGATTAGGTGAGTATTTTTGATCGTTGGCGGTCGCTTGTACATGTCACACGCAACGACGTTGCTAACGAGTCCGGATGTGCGTCACAAATTCCGTGACCCCAACGACATCTCGTTAGCGATGTCGTTGTGTGTAAAGCACCCTTATGAGTTTTCATTTTTGCTGTCTGCACACAGCGGGTTTTTTTTAGCTGCATTTTTGTGGTGTCCACAAAACGCAGCATGTCAATTATTCCTGCGTTTTTCACCCATTGAGTTCAATGAGATGTTCAAAAACGCAATGAAAAACGCAAATTGCAAATGACTCTTTTACCTGCCAAACTGCAAACTAATTCATGGAACACTCCTAAGGGTTTTAAAAAAAAATAATTTTCCAAAATGTTAGGAATAAAGTATAAATTGTGAAGTATTTGTGATCCTAAAATAGACGGCGCTGCCTGTAAGAGGCCAGGTGCACAATTAGTAAATCTTCCCCTCGCTGCTGCCACTCTCATTACAAACTAATCCACTAAGGTAAAATTAGAAACAATAGAGCTAAGCCGCGAGTATCCATAGCGGCGGATAATATGTTGCACATAGTCGTCTAAGCCGCGGAGATGAAAGCTATCACTTTAGTAAATATAATCAGCAGAGAATCTATAGGACGGCTTCTCTCTCCTCGCTGTCTTTGTGCACATGAAAAATAGATTCTACTTTACAGGAGAGGCTGAAAGAAGCCCACATAAATTATTGTTTTGTCATCGATCCCCTGCAAAAGATAGGATTCATCCTGTGAAAATATGCGAGTCCTTGAAGGATTCACACATAGGAGAATAATTCTTTCCCAGGAAGTCAGGTATTTTCAGACGCACCGTGAGTAGTCTGGAACGGAGAGTTGCATGAATCAGCTATTATCCCCTCTGCTGAAGACGGTGATTATCCTCTCTACGCCTTCTCACGAGTCTTTCGCTTCTCTATTTCTTTTTTTTAAACAAGCTTTTTTCTACATTTATTTTCCCCCTCACCCACAATTATCCACAAATACTCCATCCGAGCTACAGGAGAGCTGTTATGGTGATTGATAGAAAAATTACATGTCTGAAACATTAATGTTGGTGCACAGGTGACACTAAATGGATGGTTCAGGAAAGAAGCGCCTAAAGATGTAACATATACACCGTGTGCAGAATTATTAGGCAAGTTGTATTTTAGAGGATTTTTTTTTATTACCAATCAACCCGAAAGACTCATAAATATCAAAGCTTATTATTTTTGGAAGTTGGTGTGGGGTTTTTTTAGATTTGGCTATCTTAGGAGGATATCTGTTTTTGCGGGTAACCATTACTGTGCAGAATTATTAGGCAATGTAATAAAAACCAAATATATTCCCATCTCACTTATTTTCACCAGGTAAACCAATATAACTGCTCAAAATGTAGAAATAAACATTTCTGACATGAAAAAACAAAACCCCAAAAAATTAGTGACCAATATAGCCACCTTTCTTCATGATGACACTCAGCAGCCGACCATCCATAGATTCTGTCAGTTGCTTGATCTGTTTACGATCAACATTGCGTGCAGCAGCCACCACAGCCTCCGAGAGGTCTACTGTTTCCCCTCCCTGTAGATCTCACATTTTATGAGGGACCACAGGTTCTCTATGGGGTTCAGATCAGGTGAACAAGGGGGCCATGTCATTATGTTTTCATCTCTTAGCCCTTTACTGGCCAGCCATGCTGTGGAGTAGTTGGATGCATGTGATGGAGCATTGCCCTGCATGAAAATCATGTTTTTCTTGAACAATACCGAATTCTTCCTGTACCACTGCTTTAAGAAGTTATCTTCCAGAAACTGGCAGTAGGTCTGGGAGTTGAGCTTCACTCCATCCTCAATCCGAAAAGGTCCCACACGTTCATCTTTGGTGATACCAGCCCATACCAGTACCCCACCTCCACCTTGCTGGCATCTCAGTTGGAGTTGAGCTCTCTGCCCTTTACTGATCCAGCCTCTGGCCCATCCATCTGACCCATCAAGAGTCACTCTCATTTCATCAGTCCATAAAACCTTTGAAAAAAACAGTCTTAAGATATTTCTTGGCCCATTCTTCACGTTTTATCTTATGTTTCTTGTTCAAAGGTGGTCATTTTTCAGCCTTCCTTACCTTGGCCATGTCCCTGAGTATGGCACACCTTGTGCTTTTTGATACTTCGGTAACGTTGCAGCTCTGAAATATAGCCAAACCGGTGGCAAATGGCATCTTGGCAGCTTCATGCTTGATTTTCCTCAATTCATGGGCAGTTATTTTGTGCCTTTTTTGCCCAACACGCTTCTTGCGACCCTGTTGGCTATTTGCCATGAAACGCTTGATTGTTCGGTGATCACGCTTCAAAAGTTTGGCAATTTCAAGACTGCTGCATCCATCTGCAAGACATCTCACAATTTTGGACTTTTCAGAGCCCCTCAAATCTTTTTTCTGACCCATTTTGCCAAAGGAAAGGAAGTTGCCTAATAATTAAGCACACCTTATATAGGGTGTTGATGTCATTACACCGCACCCCTCCTCATTACAGAGATGCCCATCACCTGATTTACTTAATTGGTAGTTGGCTTTTAAGCCTATAGAGCTTGGAGTAGGACAACATGTATAAAAAGCATCATGTGATCAAAATACTCATTTGCCTAATAATTCTGCACACAGTGTATATCCTTTGTTGGCAATGACAGAGGTCAAATGCTTTCTATAAGTCTTCAAAAGGTTGGCACACACTGTTGGTGGTATGTTGGCCCATTCCTCCATGCAGATCTCCTCTAGGGCAGTGATTTTCTTTTTTTTGGACCTCTCGCTGGGCAACACGGACTTTCAACTCCCTCCAAAAGTTTTCTATGGGGTTGAGATCTGGAGACTGGCTAGGCTACTCCAGGACCTTCATATGCTTCTTACGAAGCCACTCCTTGATTGCCCTGGCGGTGTTCTTGGGATCATTATCATGCTGAAAGACCCAGCCACGTTTCATTTTCAATGCCCTTGCTGATGGAAGGAGGTTTGCACTCAAAATCTCACGATACATGGCCCCATTCATTATTTAATGTACACGGATCAGTCTTCTTGGTTCCTTTGCAGAGAAACAGCCCCAAAGCATGATGTTGCCACCCTCATGCTTCATAGTAGGTATGGTGTTTTTGAACGCAACCCAGCATTCTGTCTCCTTCAAAGACGACTTGTGTTTCAACCAAACAGTTCTACTTTGGTTTCATCAGACCATGTGACATTCTCCCAATACTCTTCTGGATAATCCAAATGCTCTCTAGCAAACATCAGATGGGCTCGGACATGTACTGGCTTAAGTAAGGGAACACATCTGGCACAGCAGGATCTGAGTCCCTGTCGGCATAGTGTGTTACTGATTGTAGCCTTTGTTACGGTGGTCCCAGCTCTATGGAGGTCATTCACTAGGTCCCCCGTGTAGTTCTGGAATTTTTGCTCACCATTCTTGTGATCAATTTGACCCCACGGAGTGAGATCTTGTGTGGAGCCCCAGATTGAGGGAGATTATCAGTGTTCTTGTATGTCTTCGATTTTCTTATTATTGCTTCCACAGTTGATTTCATCACACCAAGCTGTTTGCCTATTGCAGATTAAGTCTTCCCAGACTGGTGCAGGGCTACAATTTTGTTTCTGGTGTCCTTCAACAGCTCTTTGGTCTTCACCATAATGGAGTTTGGATTGTGACTGTTTGAGGTTGTAGACAGGTGTCTTTTATACTGATAACAAGTTCAAACAGGTGCCATTACTACAGATAATGAGTGGAGGACAGAGGAGCCTCGTTGCAATGGTTACCCAATGCACTTAGTTCGCCGCTACAGGATGTGTATCTGAAAAAAAACAAAGAGAAAAATTGTAGGAAAAATACCCTGACTATAAATAAATAAATTGCAAGTGCTTGATAACAGGGTACTTAGTGTATACATTTTTGCAAAAAGGTAAAAAGCTGTCTCACCTCGTCACGGTGTACCCATCTGAGAATACATAATAATAATAAAATGTATACACTAAGTACCCTGTTATCAAGCACTTGCAATTTATTAATTTATAGTCAGGGTATTTTTCCTACAATTTTTCTCTTTTGTTTTTTTCTAGTCTTAAGGCTGCAATCCACGTGCTTAATGTTGCATGTTTACTGAACATTGTTTCAGCTCAGGTTTTTGGTGTTTTTTTTAGGATGTGTATCGGGTAACCATCGCGACAATGGATAAACTTCCTCTGTCAGACGCTACTCAAAGGCAGCTCGCTGGCCAATCAAAGGCAAGCGGTTCTGGCCTTTGACGTCAGCGCTCTGTCAGCGGAAGTTCCAGCATCGGTCGCGATGGTTGCCAGATACACATCTTGTACCGGCGCACTGCAAGTCCTAGGAGGCCGGCGATGGAACGGAAGGTAAGGTGAGCATAATGTGTGTACGTTCGTGTTTGTGCATGTTTGTATGTCTTCGTGTTTGCCTGACATTGTTTTCAATGGTGTTCGAAGGTGTTCGACGAACACACCCCAAGTTCGACGAACCCAACCAAACGCGAACACTAGGGTGGTGGCTCATCTATACTAAGGATGCCTGTCACCTGGTGAATGGGATTCGGGCAGCACCCTCTACTAAATGAACACTGAGGTCAGATTGACAAAAATGCTTAAAATACAGATAGAAAAAATAATATGCCACCATTTGTGAAATGTAACGAAAAATAATTAAAAACCAATTCGTCATTTTTATGCACCAATACACAAATTGAAAGGGCGGACCCAGACTGTAAAAGTCCGGATCAGCGCAGTTTCAAGCCTACTCAAGTGCCAGACCAGTGTAACTTGGGGAATAAAAAAAAAGAATAAAGGAAAAATAAAGAAAATAAGAGTGAAGCAAGCACTTCATACTTACCAAGGCACCATTGAGGCTGTACACTGGTCCTGCTTCCGGGACCACGCATTAAGCTCATGCATATGCACTGCTTTCTCCACCCACCAGCTCTTGTACAATATAGACCAGTGATTGGTTGCAGGCAGAAGCTGTCACTGGGGGCGTGTCTGACTTCAACCAATCACAGACGCCGGTGGGTTGGGAAAGCAGTGCATATGCAATAAAGCGGGCTTTACACGCTGCGACATGGCTAGCCGATGCTAGCGATGGCGAGCGTGATAGCACCCGCACCTATTGTTATGCCGATATTTTGTGATTGCTGCCGCAGCGAACATTATCGCACTTACCTGGTCGATGGCGTCGCTGTGACTGCCGAACAATCCCTCCCTCAAGGGGGAGGGACGTTCGGTATCACAGCGACGTCACCGCGACGTCACTAAGCGGCCGGTCAATCAAAGCGGAGGGGCGGAACATCCCGCCCACCTCCTTCCTTCCTCATTGCTGGCGTGTGGCACGTAAGGAGAGGTTTCTCGTTCCTGCGGCGTCACACGTAGCGATGTGTGCTGCCGCAGGGATGAGGATCAACTTCGCCCACGCGACAGCAGCGATATTTGAGAATGGACCCCCATGTCAACGAGGAGCGATTTTGGACGTTTTTGCAACGATCCAAAATCGCTCCTAGGAGTCACACACAACGAGATCGCTACAGTGGCCGGATGTGCGTCACAAAATCCGTGACCCCAACGAGATCGCTGTAGCGATCTCGTAGCGTGTAAAGCCCGCTTAAGTCTAATGCGTGACCCCAGAAGGGAATGGGCAGCCTGGAAGCAGTTACAGCAGTGCCAGAGCCTCGGTAAGTACAGCGCACTTGGTCCTATCACCCTATCCCTTCTACCAACATTTTTAATTGCCGGATTCTGGTCCCCATAGACTTATATGAGGACCAGCATCGAGCCCGAAACTAGATTTAAAAAAAAAAAAAACAGATAACACTAATTGAAAGCGGACTGTACCAATTAGACCCAACAATCTCATCCACTCCAAAAAAGTTGGCTCAGTTATTTATAGGAAATTTCTAGATTGTTGAGATGCGAAAAGAAGAGAAATGAAACACAACCTTATATAAGGGTTAGGGATGATCAAATACCTCAAATATTCGGCTTTGCGAATATTTGCCGAATAGGTCGCCGCTATTCGACTATTCGCGAATATTCAATGCGCAATGTAAGTCTATGGGAAACCCGAATAACAACTATTCGGAACTATTCTGGCTTCCCATAGACTTACATTGCGCATGGAATATTCGCATAGCGGCAACCTATTCATCAGATATTCGCGAAGCTGAATATTTGAGGTATTCGATCATCCCTAATAAGGATAGCCTACACTTGTTTTCCCTGGTCTTGCATATGGATCAACATGTCTAATACATATAAGACTTTTCTTGGGAAACACTTTTATCATGAGGTTCTTCAACTCCACGTTATTCCCTTTCCACAAATATCTCAATCCCGTCATCCAGGCATGTTACTGTCACAGACTAATGGGCAAGAACCAAACAAACATTAAAGAATTTGGGGGAATGTCATTATTTTGTGTCTTATTTAGATGTTGACATTCCTACTAGTTATTTTCCTATTACTTATGGCATCCTAGATCAGTATGGAGAGCGGTATGATTGGCGTTCACTTCAAGGTATAAAGGCCTGTGACTTTACAAAGCAGCACATATGTCAGTCAATGGTGTGTAATGATATAGTCAGTGACCTATAATGAGAAGCATCCATATGACTGACGCACATGTGTCTCTGCAGGACTTCATGTCCCCAGTGTTAGGCCCTTTGTTGTTTTCCTTTATGTCTTTCATACCTGATAAAGTGAGTAGGAATACACGAGAGTACATACATGTGAGAGGAATCCATTGCAAAGATTAAAATGGTCCCTGATTCTGGGACCTCACCCCTGACAGATACATGCCAACAGACCCAATTGGGTGGGACAATCCTTTGCCTCAATAGGGAATGAAATTATGCAAACTCCTCCCACATTGTGTTGTTTGGAGACATTCATAGGTCAGCAATGGGGGTGTCACGATTCATATGTACAGAGCATCTTGCATACAGGTGATGCTCTGTTGCGCCTTCCTGAATTACAGAGCCGGCAGTGACATTATTCCTCTGTGCAGAGTATCTTGTACACAAGGCCTTACCTTCCTGAACTTCTCAGCTGGCAGTGACATGTTTCCTTTATGCAGAGCATCTTGCATTGGAGATGCTCTGCTGTGTTTCTTTGAGCACTTGCTGACACATTGTTTGACAGCACAGGTTTCCATGATGGTTCTGGGAGGTGCTGATTACTCAGGTGTTCCACCTTCCTGGTAATTGCTTTGTTTCATTACTAAGCATGCTCTCCCAGAATCTCGCCAGTCATACTCTCTGGTTCTGCAGTTGTGCTCTTGATCTTGACTCATGTTTTTGCTTATGATCTGATCTACGTTTCTTCACCCCAGAACATTCTTTGACTCCTCTCTGCCCGCTCCCTGTTCTTGACGTTACCTCCTGGCTTCTGACCTCGGACCATTACCTGACCACATCTCTGTCTGCTCCCGGAATCTAATACGCACTCTCCTGGAATTCTGACCCTCGGCCTGTGACTTGACTGCATTTCTGCGTACTCCAGGGGTCTCAAACTCAGCTGGGTATATGGGCCGCACATAGAAAAAAAAATTATTTGAGGGGCCGCATTCTTTGCTGGACCCAATGATATTTTTAGTGATCACATATTTTTTTCTATACACCTTTTGGATCACGTTTTTTGAACATTTTTCACTTGTTTATTATAACAAATGTGTACTTTTTATTTCAGTTTAAATATAAAAAAAGTATTTTTAATGGGGGGGGAGTCATTCTTCATTTTGATTTTATCCCCTTCTTGGAAGTAATGTTTTACAATTACCACCATATAGTAATTTTGGCCAACATTTTGTAGTAATAAAGATTTCCTGTTGATTCTCAGCTTTTAGTAATGTCCCCATCCTGTAGTTACATAGTTACTTAGGTTGAAAAAAGACCTAGGTCCATCTAGTTCAACCTTCCTCCACCAGTTCTACATTTAGTCACTAAGTCATTTATAACCAACAATGTTTTGTGTACTGAGGAAATCATCCAGCCCTTTTTTAAAAGCTGTTATAGTATCTGCCATTACTACCTCTTGTGGTCGGCATTCCACAGTCTGACTGCTCTAACTGTAAAGAACCCTTTCCTATTTAGCTGTTGGAATCGCTTTTCTTCCACTCGCAGTGAGTGCCCCCTGGTCCTTAGTATTGTCTTTGGAAGGAATAAGTCATGTGCCAGTCCTTTATATTGACCACACATGTATTTATACATATAAATGAGATCTCCTCTGAGACGTCTTTTTTCTAAGCTAAACATATCTAACTTTTTCAACCTGTCATCATATGGGAGGCCTCCATTCCTTGTAATAGTCTAGTTGCCCGCCTTTGAACTGACTCTAACTTCTGAATGTCCTTTTTAAAATGTGGAGCCCAAAACTGGATCCCGTATTCCAGATGTGGCCTTACAAGTGATTTATAGAGGGGTAACAATACATTGGGATCACGGGATCTAATCTCTCTTTTTATACACCCTAAAATCTTGTTTGCTTTAGCAGCTGCTGCTTGACATTGAGCTGCTGCTCAGCTTATTTGTAATGAGAATACCCAAGTCCTTCTCCTGTTCTGTAGTCCCGAGCTTACTTCCATTTAATGTATACGCAGCTATAGGATTACTCCGACCTAGGTGCATTACTTTACATTTATCAACATTAAATCTCATTTGCCAAGTATCTGCCCATTCTGACATCTTATCCAGATCTTTTTGTAATATTGTACTATCCAGGTCAGTTTTTAATATCCTACATAGTTTGGTGTCATCGGCAAAGACTGACACTGTACTATCAATCCCATCCACAAGGTCATTAATAAAGAGATTAAAAAGAATCGGTCCATGCACAGATCCCTGCGGCACCCCACTGCTGACTATAGCCCATTTAGTAATGTGCCCATATTGTGCCCTGTAGTAATGTGCCCTTATTGCGCCCTGTCCCATTTAGTAATGTGTCCATATTGTCCACTTGTAGTAATGTGCCCATATTGTCCCCTGTATTAATGTGCCCATATTGTCCCCTTCTAGTAATGTGCCCATATTGTTCCCTTGTAGTAATGTGCACACATTGTTCCTTTGTAGTAATGTGCCCATATTGTGCCCTGTGGTAATGTGCCCATTATTTCCCCTTGTAGTAATCTGCCCGTATTGTGCCCTTGTAGTAATGTGCCCATATTGTCCCCTGTGGTAATGTTCCAATATAGCCTCCTTGTAGTAATGTGCCCATATTGTCAGGAGTGGTAATGTGCCCATATTGCCCCCTTCTAGTAATGTGCCCATATTGTGCTCTTGTAGTAATGTGCCCATTAAGTCCCCTTATAGTAATATGCCCATATTGTCCCCTGTGGTAATGTTCCCATATTGCCTCCTTGTAGTAATGTACCCATATTGTGCTCTGTAGTAATGTGCCCATATTGTGCTCTGTGGTAATATGCCCATATTGTGCCCTGTGCTGTGGTATTGTGCCCATATTGTGCCCTGTGCTGTGGTATTGTGCCCTGTGCTGTGATAATGTGCCCATATTGTGCTCTGTGCTGTGGTAATGTGCCCATATTGTACACTGGTAATATGCCCATATTGTTTCCTGTGCTGTGGTATGGTGCCCATATTGTGCCCTGTGCTGTGGTAATGTGCCCATATTGTGCCCTGTGCTGTGGTAATGTGCCCATATTGTACTCTGGTAATGTGCCCATATTGTGCCCTGTGCTGTGGAAATGTGCCCATATTGTTTCCTGTGCTGTGGTATTGTGCCCTGTGCTGTGGTAATGTGCCCATATTGTGCCCTGTGCTGTGGTAATGACCCATCCTGTACTAAAATCCCATTATGACATTGTTCACATACAGAAAAAAAAAAAAAGATTTCTCTCACCTGTCCTCCATTCCCTCACTGTTTTCCTTACCTGCTTGCAGCCCGCGGACGCGTAGAACCCGTGATGATTGCTGTCCGGTACACAGAGCTGACGCCATCAGCATATCCCTTCTCGGGAACGATTTGCAGCACTGCTCTCCTCACATCTTTACTAACGGCAGCCGCCAGAATAGCCTGCATTAGCTGCTGACCTCTGATTGGCCAATGGCAGCTGCCATTAATAAAGATGTGTACAGACGCGCGTCTCTGCGCGGTAATGCAAATTGACCTGCAGGAAAGCGCTGACCGGTCAGGGGGTCTAGGTATCTACTAGCCACAAGAAGCAGCCTCAGGGGTCGCATACGGTCCACGGGCCACGTGTTTGAGACTACTAGCTTACTCCCTGTGTTCTGTTGTGTCCTCCTGTTTCTTGACCCTGGCTTGTCTGACTACCCTTCCATCTCTACTATCCGTAAGTAGTGACTAGCATCATTGTGTTTTCAATTTTCACTAAGTATCATCCATGGTAGTAGAAGAACTTGCTAGTTCTTCCCTGCTTATTTCCCTTCTATGATTCTTTGGTAACTCCTTAAATCTATTATTGCTAACATTATAGGACCTGTGAAGAAAGGAATATGTGCATGAGTATTCACTACCTAAACAAAAGGTATTCCACCAATCTGGGTATGGAAAGTCTCTTCAGGGACCACATGAGCTGGTTCCAGTATGCATGTGACAGTGCCCAGGGCGTTAGTCATGGACAACGGCCTCACTTTGCTCACTCCATCACGCTACAGACCAGTGGTGTGCGTGTAGAAACATGTCGGTACCATAAGGACAGAAGCCTCCATCTTGCTCTCTGCTGCACATGTGTCGCCCGGGGACCAGGGGTACTCAGATCCGGGCCACAGGGTCACTTCTGGGGGTATCACGGTGGCGTGACCCGGTCTGTGATCCCAGGCTCCACAGTAAAAGGGGGATTTGGTAAGGGAGATTGTCCGTGACGCCACCCACGGTTGTGGTGAGGTTGGAACACCACCGCTGCTCTGGACGGGGATCCCGGGAGCGATGGTATGGAGCAGCTAGATGTTATTTCTCCCCTCCGTGGGTAGGGGGTTGGTTGTCCCGGGGCCCGGTGATGGGGTAAGCAGGGAGCAGGGCGCAGTGCTGCGGTGCGGTGCCCGAGGGCACGGGCGTACTCACAAGTAATTCACACGGAGTCACTGGTAAACTAGGAATTGCCGGTGTCCGCAGCCTTCGGTACGGGGGTGTTAGTGTCCCACACACGGTGCAGCAGCTCCTGTTCTTTCCCTGCAGCCAGGTGCCTTTCTCTCCACTCTCTTCCTCACTCTCTTCCTCTTTCTCCTCAGCCGGGAACGGGGAATCCACTCCCCTGTAGTGATCCGGGTCACCCTAGGTACCGAGGGGCCACTACCCTGCTCCGGCTACCTCTGGCCCCTTCACTTTCAGCCTGGGAGCTACAACTCCAGACTTCTCTTCTCTCTGTCTCTCCAAACACTCTGTCCCAGCCACTCCCCTCTGCTCTGCTTTTCTCCTACCCTGGGGGATGTGGTTTGTCTTGCTGCACCGGTGTGGGATCAGATTACCAAGGAGGATTAACTCTTTCTGTGACAACCTGGCTTTGCCAGGGCGTCACACACATAGTACGGCACTGCTGCAATTAGTATCCTCAATTGAAGGTCCACAACAGATCTCCAAAACTTAATTTTTTTTTTAATTCCTCTAAAATTGAGTACAGAGTAAAACAGTTTATACATTTTCCATCTTTCTTTTTAATACAGACCAGCTCTTTACAAAGGGTTACAAGCATGTTTATTTTCTATCCCACCGAGGCCGCCACAGAGAGATGAGGAAACTAATGTGTCTGCATAATATGGATATATAACCACACGAGTCCACGTGTTTCGCTATAACTGTGATTTCCCCGGCACTGCTATGTTACTTTCCAAGGACGGCTCTTGGAGCCAATATCCTCATGCCACTGTCCTTCAACAGGGCGTCCCTTCTCTCTCAAGGTCCCCTTTATCCGCTGGCCTGACAATGTCTTCGCACTTTTTCCCCAAACCTTGTCTACTAGGAGTTTACCTTTTTCTGCCACCTCTGGAAAGTTAACCCTGCATCCTGAGCTCAGTGTACTCAAACACTACATGTCTTCTCTCATTTGCTTCCACACCTCAACCGCCCTAGACCCAGGATATCCTTCACTATCTGGTCCCTAGCATTCCTCCACTAGTGGGCTAATCCCAGCATTCCCTCTTTCTGCCTCTGCAGCCTGTTGTAGGCAAACCTAACCTTTCACCTACATTTCTACACCCCTTGCATTACTTTCCTATATAAATATTACAATACTATACACTATTATACCTTCCACATTAACAACCCTGCTACATCTATGTATTATACTCAGGGCCGGATTAAAGTTGGTGGGGGCCCCTGGGCAGAAAATATTTATTTATTTTACTGCACATTATAGACATGCCCACCGGCTGCTGTGATTGGTTGCAGTGAGACAGCTGTCACTCAGCGTGGGGGGCGTGTCTGACTGCAACCAATCACAGGCGTCTGTGGGTGGGGAAAGCAGGGAATACGAGATTGATTAATGAGCGGCCGACATATTCAAAGTAATTGTTGCCGCATATTCTCTGCACAGCTGTTCCTCGCCGCGATGGTGATCGGGGAGCGGTAAGTATGAGAGAGCTGCTCACTTCAGTCACTCGGGGGATTAGCGGTCACTGGTGAATCCTTCACAGGTGACCGCTAATCAGTACGCGGCACACAGACAGAGCCGCGGCATGACAATGAAGTCGGGTGAAGTTCACCCGAGTTCATTCTCATCGCGCAACTCTGTCTGCTGTCAGCCGACATGTATCAACGACATTGTGCAACACACAAACGGACATTCCACACGGACATTCCACATACACATACACGGGCATTTTACACACAAAGACGGACATTTTACACGTACACACGGCTCGCATACGCCATCACACGGATGCCATACGTACCGGAGAAACTCCCCAAAAAAAGGAACATGGACCCGAAAAACGGACCGTGTCACACGGACGTTTTTTTTGCGGAAGTGTGTTTTAGGCCTAATCCAGAAATATTTGTCAAACAAAACGTGCGGATTGAAATTGTGATTTCTCATAGACTTTGCTGGGGAAACAAAAGCATGCAGGCTTCCTTGGACATTCTTGACACTAGCCACTCTATCCTACATGTGCCACAGGAACTGCGGCCTACACTTTTACACCCCTGTACAGAGAT
Organism: Anomaloglossus baeobatrachus; assembly: GCF_048569485.1. Taxonomy (NCBI): domain Eukaryota; kingdom Metazoa; phylum Chordata; class Amphibia; order Anura; family Aromobatidae; genus Anomaloglossus; species Anomaloglossus baeobatrachus. The sequence goes on along the minus strand of NC_134361.1, from coordinate 57,846,796 downwards.
AGAGACTTACCTTAGGCAATGGGTTGCATCTACAGAGTAGCTGCTGGCCGGAGGAGCGAGCTTGAGGCTAGTGGTTGATTCAACAATAAGTTAAATATAGCAAACGAAAAAGCAACAGTATTTATCTGCCCAGGTCACAGAAACTGATGCACTAACAGGATACAGCAGCCCTCCTTGATGAAGAAGAAGGCAGCACAGGGGCAAAATACTGATGAGACAACCACTCACAACCTGCCAATTCATGGAGCGGGTGATTGCTCAGTATTAAAATTGCACAGGCATTATGCTTGTATATGGTGCGGGTAATTTAGTGCACAGTGCGCCTGGCTTACAACCTATCACTGAAGCCCCTACTATTAGTTCAAACAGACTACACAGCACTCTCTCATTGCACTCCACCGGGACAGACACCCTACCCAGCACTCTATCATTGCACTTCACCGGGACAGACACCCTTCCCAGCATTCTATCATTGCACTCTACCGGAACAAACACCCTCCCCAGCACTCTATCATTGCACTCCACCGGGACAGACACCCTTCCCAGCACTCTATCATTGCACTCCACCGGGAAAGACACCCTAGTTTACAAGACCAAAATAGATGGAATTGGCTGTGTAACGCCGTGGCCTATCAGGTCGTCACAGGGTATTGTGCAATCTGCCCTTCTGTGCAGTATCCACCTCCTCCTTGGTTACGTGTCCCTAACCAATGATGTTGCCAAGACCAGCTAATCAAAATCCTAGGAACACTCTGCACCACACCCACCAGACACACCAGTGGATGTCCTGAGTGGAATAGGGTCGCCCACATGGGGGAGGGTTGGTTAAGGGGGGGTCAGGAGTGTCAGTAGACAGTCAGTGAGAAGTAGCTCTGAGAGAGAGAGGAGGTCAGGAGCTGGGCTCCTTGGAACTACTAGGTAGCAGACATTGATCTGGGCCTGGTAGGAGCTGGAACCCCGGTCTCAGGGGATCGAGACAAGGGGCACGGACTGTCGAGGAGGACAGCCGGCAGCCTTGTACCATCACCGGGCAGGGGCCAGGGCATGACGGGGTACGTGGACCCTAGGTCAGGGAGTAGCTTCAGGCGTCCTGACAATTTATCCGACGAGGACGGAGCCTTCAAGAACTGTTCTCGTTCTCTACCCGCTCCAAAATCGGGGTACTAGCGCAATGAGGTGGATAGGACTTTCCACTACACGGTCCAGAAAATCCTAAGCGTGAAGCCTGAGAGCAAGCTCCCTCAGTTAGCCATACTGGGGAGCGGGATCCGATTAGTTTCAAGCTAAAGGCACCAACTAGAAGACAAGGTGCCATGGGAAAAGGTCACAAATTAACAGGCAACACCAACAGAAACATGAGCCAGGCGTGCTCCCCCTCAGCGGCAGCGGTGTCCAGAACTTTGGTTTACTACAGTTGTCGGTGTCAGCGTTATTGGACTGAGTGAGTATGCAAGTGACCCTTGCCTCCCCAACGGCACATTTCCGTCACCATCGAATCCCGGGGTCTCCCCCCTACCCGTGGAGGGGTTAAACACCTGGCTGCCCACACCATTGCCACCGGGAACTCCCAGTCACAGCGATGGTACTTCACCTTACCACACACCATGGGTGGCGTCACGAACTTTATACACCATCCCCTGTAAATAGCCCCCCTTCGTTTGCCCGGGTCTGGAGCCGTCTCAAGCCACCGCGGATCCGGATCCGAGCTGCCCGGCTGCTAACGCGGGGGCGGCACACCTGCAACCAAGAATCGTGTACATAAAAATATAAATAAATGAGGTATTGGTTAATATTTTGGCCAAAATACGCAAGCTCACAACCCAACGTCAAGGGTCCTCAGTGTTTTGTGTGTCCCTATACTAAAAATATAAGCAAAGCCACAGAAAAATTAAAATTTCCCAAAATTTCCTAAGTTTAATATAGCAGAAAAATACTGTTGTATTTACCTGCCCAGGTCACAGAATGCAATGCAGTAACCGGATGGAACAGCCCTCCTTGATAAATATGGAGGTAACACAGGTGCAAAACACTGATGAGACAACCACTCACAACCTGCCAAATCATGGAGGGGTGATTGCTCAGTATTAGCACTGCACACAGATAAAGCCTGTACAAGGGGCTGGTCACACACATGAAGTGCACAGTGCCTGGCTTAAAGCCTATTAGTGACGCCCATAGTATTAGATTAGACGGGCTGCCCAGCACTCTATCAGTGCACCCCACATGCACAGACACCCTAGTTTACAAGGCCATCATAGATGGGCTTGGCTGCATCCTGCATAAAAAGAGATATAATGTGCAAAAATATATAATAAATTTATGTGGCATGGGTCAATATTTTGGCCAAAATATACAAGCTCGCAACCCACGTCAAGGGTCCTCATTATCTTGCGAGTCCCTACCTAAAATTAAATGCAAAGCCACAGAAAAAGGAATTAAAATTCCTTGACAGTTCAATATAGCAAGAAAAAACCCTTAAATGTTTCTGTGGCTTTGCTTTTAATTCACCCTTAAAGGGGTTTCCCCACGAATAAAGTTAAACTTAATCAATTGAACAGGATCACAGCTGATTCTTTTTGTGAGGTAAAACATTTCCCTACTTGCTTTTAAAAAATCTTTTTCCTCAAAGAAAGAATAATTTGTGATCCTGTGCTGTAGTGTCTGCATACTTTTTTAAGTCCTCCCCTGCCTAGGAGTATGATCAGACTATGTCCCTGTATGGTCAGACACATCCATTACACAGTACATAGCAGGGGCACATATATAGGATTATCTCACCACAGGAACATTTTTTTAATCACATGCAATTCTGGAAATTATTATTATTCCAAGATCTATTGATTTAAATTTATGTTTAAATTAAGTTTGCTCATGGGAAAACCCCTTTAACTAACTAAAGCTTTTCCCCCCTAAATGTTGGGATCTGTCTAAGGACATCAGCTCAAAAAGGCTTCCTGGGATAGACTTGGAGCAAAACACTCCATTAATGCTGGTCCCAAAGAAACCCCGGCCTACACCCTTGAGCCTCAATACAAAGAGAGTTTCATAGCTTTAAGGTTGAAAGACACAAATCCATCAAGTTGATCCTAAAAGCTAATGTGCTGATCCAGAGGAAGGCAAAAACCCCATGAGGCAGATGCTAATTGCCCCATATTAGGGGAAAAATTCCTTCCCGACTCCACATATGGCAATCAGACTAGTTCCCTGGATCAACGTCCCATAACAAAATCTATATTATTTATATATATATATATATATATATATATATATATATATATATGATAACCTGCAATATTCTATTATTCACAAAAGGCACATATGCCATCCATGAACTTTTTTCTTTCAGCCGGGGTAGTAATGGAGGTGTCTGATAGATACCCCTCCATTACTAACCCCTGGGGTTGATGCCAGCTGACAATTCACAGCTGCCATCAGCACCAAAAGTATTAATCCAATTGCCACTGTACCAGACCAATCGGGAAGCAAGGCAAAGAGCCAGAATAGGTGCATCTAATGGATGCATCACTTCTTGGTCGGCTGTGGCTGGGTTTTTTTTTGGCTGGGAAGGGCCAAATACCATGGCCCTTCCCAGCCTGATAGTACCAGCCCCCGCTGACTGTTTTGCCTTTGCTGGTTATAAAAATAGGGGGGAGCCCTCTCCATTTTTTTTTATCTATTTATTTTGTTCATAGCAGCATAAAGGCATCTTCCCAATGCAATAAAGTTTGTTGATTGGTTGCACTGCAGCCTTTCAACAAACTTTATTAGCAAACGAACAGCATTCAAACTTCGGACACAGACTTATTTTAAAAGTCTGTGTTGGAGTTGGAGCCCTGAACACCCAGTGTCTGGTGTGAACTCCAAACTTTACAGTTCGGGTTAACTCATCTTCAATCATAACACAATATATTATAACTGACATGCAGACACTTAGCCAATATAATATTAGAACTTATGACATTTTAATCCGGTACCTTGCAATTTAGTATAAGATATAACATATCTGTTGATAACAACACTCAAGGGTAATTCACTTCAGTACTTAAGACAATGTCTCCAGCAACAGAAAGGAGAATGGACAAGACAAGATGAGATAAAAGTTCCCTCGCACTCCTAGACCTGAAGTGCTGAGATAAAGTCCAACGACACCGCCTCTTTATATCCAGAGACGTTCCCGTTCTTAAAATCAGGTATTCAGAGCACCACCGGCGCGGACTCTACTAACTCCACAGTGATCGTGACAAGGTCCCACTCGACCTCCGCAGGTGTGACAGTGCGTCCAGATCCCACTCGACCACCGCAGTTGTGACCCAGCGTCCACTTTTGAAACGTGGAGGTTTCAGTCACTCAGTGTTATTAATAGAAATTCACATATAACAATACCTATATAGGCATATAAGACAACAATAAATATTATCTCTATGGGATCAGGGGGCGTGTACCTGGGGTGCAGTGTATATACCCTATCATTTGTCTTCAGTCCACAAATGACTGTCGACCACACCTAGTTGGACTCCCTTATACACACTCAGGATTTTATAGGTAATCCGTATACATTCACTCAAGTTTCCATTCAAGGAGCCTCATTGTAACATAAAACAGATATTTTATGGTGTTTTACTGTTACGATTTTAAAAGACGGACAAATGGAAATGACACCATTACCAGGAGAAAAAATCCAACAAAGAACCGAAGGCAAAATCCAACAAAGTACCGGAATAAAATATATAAAAATTCATCTTATTGTGGGTTTCTTAATTAGTATTATGTTTCTTTGGTTTACATAGCTGACATCACCCATTATTAGTCTGCAGGTTATATAATATATACACCTGTTGTACTGTAATAACATAAGGGTACATGTCCCTGATCAGGACCTGCTGTGTCCTGGACTCAGAGGGTCCTGACCTGCGGGGCAGAGCGCCTCCTCTGTAGGAGAACGCAGGAGACCGCAGTGGCCCATGCCCACAATCAGGGTTCAGGGCACTGCGGTCTTTCGCTTGTGTTCTACCTACGGATGACACTTGCTACTCCACAGTAAACAATTGACATGCTGCGGCTCAGGAAAGCTGCACTGCAGGTCAGTGTTTGCTGTGGGCCGCACACACACAGTGGGCACGAGATTTCTAGAAATCCCATCCACTGTGCTTGTACTGTACATTGCAGCGTTTTGGAGCACACTGCATCCAAAACGCTGCTGACACTGATCGTGGGCACACAGCCTAAAGGCTGCTTTACACCAGATAGATCGTCGGGGTCACGGTTTTTGTGACGCACATCCGGCATCGCTTGCGATGTCGGCCTGTGAACACCTCCTAGCGACGCAATATCACTCACAAATCGTGAGTCGTGTACTGCTCGCTAGGTTCCATAATATCGTTTAATTTAATTGTTCATTGTTCCCGGGGTAGCACACGCCGCTCCGTGTGACACCCCGGGAACGATGAACATCCCTTACCTGCTACCCGCAGCTCTCGCCGGCTATGTGGAAGGAAGGAGGTGGGCGGGATGTTTACATCCCGCTCATCTCCGCCCCTCCGCTTCTATTGGCCGGCGGCCGTGTGACGTTGCTGTGACGCCGAACGTTCCTCCCACTCCAGGAAGTGGACGTTCGCCGCCCACAGCGAGGTCGGACGGAAGGTAAGTACGTGTGACGGGGGGTTACCGACTTTGTGTGCTACGGGCAGCGATTTGCCCGTGACGCAAAAAGGACGGGGGCGGGTACGATCGATTGTGAAATTGCACAATCGGTCGTACCGTGTAAAGCAGCTTTAAGAGTTCACTCCTCAAGCAGTTTGCACCAGAAATTTTATAAGGGGAACTATTTACTTTAAAATGGATTTCCCGTAGTGGACAATCATTTTAATATATTTAATATATAATAAAATGTAATTTTTGTCTTAACCCCTTCAGCCCCCGGGCATTTTGTGTTTTTCCGTTTTATTTTTTTCCTCTCTTTCTTCCGAGAGCCGTAACTTTTTATTTTTCTGTCAATCTTGCCATATGAGGGCTTGTTTTTTGAGGGACAAGTTGTACTGTTAAATGAAACCATAAGTTTTACCACATAGTATACTGGAAAACGTCAAAAAAATTCCAAGTGCGGAAAAATTGCAAAAAAGTGTGATGGCACCATAGTTTTTGAGATATTTTATTCACCGTGTTCACTGTATGGTAAAACTGAAGTGTCATTGTGATGCCTGAAGTCAGTGCGAGTTTGTAGACCCCAAACATGAATAGGTTTACGTGTTAAGTGTTAAACAAAATTCACAAGCTTGTCCAAAAAAGTGGCGTACGTTTGCGCTATTTTCCAAAACCCATAGCGTTCTCATTTTTCGGGATCTGAGACTTAGTGATGGCTTATTTTTTGCGTCTCGAGCTGACGTTTTTAACGGTACCATTTATGCTACATTTTGATCGCGTTATTGCATTTTGCACAAAATTTGCGGCGACCAAAAAGCGTAATTTTGGCATTTGGAATTTTTTGCCGCTACGCCATTTACTGATCAGATTAATTGATTTTATATTTTGATAGATCGGGCATTTCTGAACGCGGTAATACCAAAAATGTGTATATTTTTTTTTTTTAACCCTTTAATTTTCAATGGGGTGAAAGGGGGGTGATTTGAACTTTTAGGTTTTTTTATTTTTATTTTCATTTTTTTTAAAACTTTTTTTTAACTTTTTTTTTTTAATTTTACTAGTTCCCCTAGGGTGCTATATCGATCAGCAATCTGATCGCTCTGCCCTATCTGCAGATCACAGCTACAGAGCTGAGAACTGCAGATTTGGTGCTTTACTTTCAATGCCGGCTGTATTCCGGCATTGAAAGGAAGTGACTCATGTTAGCTACAGGTGTCATCACATGACCCTGTGCTACCATGGCAACCACCGAAAGTCACGTGATCATGTCACGTAACTTCCAATGGGGGCGGGGTAAGTCACTGACATGGCGGCGTGCATATACATCTCTCTGCCAGATTTTGGCAGCGAGATGTAAGGGGTTAATGGTCTCGGGTGGAAGCGATTCCACCCGCGACTAGCAGGCACACATGTCAGCTGTTGAAAACAGCTGATATGTGCGCGGATCGCCGCGACCTGCCCACGGCAGGAGGTGGGGACCAACCTCACACATTCCATGACGTACCCAGTACGTCATGGGTCGTTAAGGGGGATGTCCAGGCTTGAGGTTAACGGCAGAGTTTTGAATCCTAACAGGAACGGCACTGTGCGCTGTGAGGATTCGCCTGTGCCGGTAGCGGGCAGTCATGTGACCATAAGTATGTGACTTGCATACATGCGTTCAGGTGCTGACACCTAGAGCAGCTGCAGACTTTTACCTCAAGCCTGGAAAACCCCTTTAACAAACCTGAATTAAAATTCTGGAAGAAAAAATATTTACATATAGAGGTTTTCACAGGACTTATCACCAGAAAGCTCATAACAAAATGCTAATAGTTTTGCATATTTTACACTACACCCTGTACATGAGTCTCCCAAGGAGCTGAAGATACAGAGAGAAGTCACAAGAGACCCTGATTCCAGCGATGTGTCACTTACTGAGCTGTTTGTTGTCAATATTTTCTCTGCTGCAGATCTAGCAGTTATACAGAGATAATGAATATATGCTGGACTACCTGCAGCACGCCAAATAGTCCTGAAATGATAATCTCCTGTTGATTACACAGTGATTTTAGCAAAACTACACTAAGCAGACCTGTAAGTGATACATCGCTGGAATCAGGTTCTCTGCCCCTACGTTATGCATATTACGTGACAAAAACATCCTGACAGATTCCCTATAAAAGATGAGTCAAATTCATTAAGTGGAAATTAATTTGGTGCATCTTACTCCAATGGGCACTTCATGAAGGTTGGTATAGAAACACACCAGCCTAGATTAAACCACCAAAGGGTTACATGACATCAGCAGATACAGAGCAGGGGAGGGGGATACGTCACCAGGTGCACATCATGGTCCTGGGTCGTCCTCCATCGGCTCTTTTTTTCATTCTGATGAAAATGTTGCGTTCTTATCCTGTTTGTCGCCAAAAAGGCAATAAGGGTGCAGGGGTCCACGCTATATAATCCAAAGACTCCACGCTATATAATCCAAAGGCTCCACGGTATATAATCCAAAGGCTCCACGCTATATAATCCAAAGGCTCCACGGTATATAATCCAAAGGCTCCACGGTTTATAATCCAAAGGCTCTACGGTTTATAATCCAAAGGCTCCATGGTTTATAATCCAAAGGCTCTACGGTTTATAATCCAAAGGCTCCATGGTTTATAATCCAAAGGCTCCATGGTTTATAATCCAAAGGCTCCTCGGTATATAATCCAAAGGCTCGTTCTTGTCCTTTGTCCTATATAAGAAAGTAATATTGTTGCTGGGCTCCACTTACGTCTTTCTGGCTGCCATGGTTCGGCTCTATCGTCCTGCCTCTATAGTAAAAAAGTGAGAAATGGCTGTAAAGCTCCAGGAGCGGATTGTTTAGAGCCTTTGATCATTGTGACATCACAAAGTGATGACATAGGCAAGTGGGCGGGGCACCTTTATTAAGTCATTGGTTGTGATTGGATGCAATTTGCATATTCTATGAAGTTGGATGGAATTTGCATACTTCACGATGCCATAAGCCTCTGATGTCACCACAATGAGAACAGAGATGACCATTCCATTTGGGGCCCGGCCGTCCTCATCATCTGAACCATTCATGACTGCGGCGCACAAATGTCAGGGTTCAGTTTTCTTGTCTAGTTACAAAGCAGAGGACTTAGTGCTATAAAAAGCGAATGTGCGATCAGTGGTTCCCCTGAATTCACAGCTCTGGAGCCGGAGGATCAGCCACTAAGGATTCTGGGAAAATTGACTGACAGATGTTAAACTAAATAAAAACTGTGAATTTTTAGAAATCTGGGAGAGACCCCTGGAGATGTAATGGGGGCCGCGGCTTGTGTTATACAGCCTTGTACAATAAAATATAAAATACATAAATGATACCTCCAATAAACTATATTATGTGTGTAGTGTCTCACAACAAGTCTCCTGTTGGTGATTTTGGGTCTGCGGTCATGCCTTGCACAGTACATCTCCTCTCTTAGACCCGCAACACACATCCGTGTAATTTGTACGTGTGCGGTACGTATTTGCATGTACCGGAGACACGTACACACGGAGACCCATGTTATTCTATGGTAGATGGCACACACACGTAAAATCGCACGGAACGTGTGACCGTGTAGTAAGTACGTGTGTGCGCTTTTCTACACGGACGACATGTCCGTTTTTGGCCGGCAGCACGCAGGCACAGACCCGCTAAAGTATATAGGTCCGTGCCTGCACGGACCGCACACGGAGTATGTGCGTGTTCAGCACGTTTCGTGCGTGTGCGTTTTTACACTAGCGATCTTATTTTTTGGGTTTTTTTTAAATTAAATTCAGTATACTTACCTTTTTTTCTGCTGTTCTCAGTCATACTTACATTGGCGCTCGGTTTTTTTCTTCCTCTGGCTCATACCGCTCCCCAATCACCAGCGCGGCGAGGAACAGCTGTGCACAGAATACGCGGCAACAATTACTTTGAATATGCCGGCCGCTCATTAATCAATCTCGTATTCCCTGCTTTCCCACCCACCGGCGCCTGTGATTGGTTGCAGTCAGACACGCCACCCACGCTGAGTGACAGCTGTCTCACTGCAACCAATCACAGCAGCCGGTGGGCGTGTCTATAATGTGCAGTAAAATAAATAAATAAATAATTTAAAAAAACGGCGTGCGGTCCCCCCCCATTTTAATACCAGCAAGATAAAGCCATACGGCTGAAGGCTGGTATTCTCAGGATGGGGAGCTCCACGTTATGGGGAGCCCCCCAGCCTAACAATATCAGTCAGCAGCCACCCAGAATTGCCGCATACATTATATGCGACAGTTCTGGGACTGTACCCGGCTCTTCACGATTTGCCCTGGTGCATTGGCAAATCGGGGTAATAAGGAGTTTTTGGCAGCCCATAGCTGTCAATAAGTCCTAGATTAATCATGTCAGGCGTCTATGAGACACCTTCCATGATTAATCTGTAAATTACAGTAAATAAACACACACACCCGAACAATCCTTTATTAGAAATAAAAAACACTAACAAATTCCCTCATCATCACCAATTTAATAAGCCCGAAAAAGCCCTCCATGTCCGGCGTAATCCAGGATGGTCCAGCGTCGCATCCAGCTCTGCTGCATGAAGGTGACCGGAGCTGCAGAAGACACCGCCGCTCCGGTCACCTCCACGCAGCTAATGAAGGGAATAGCGCGATCAGCTGAGCTGTCACTGAGGTTACTCGCAGCCAACGCTGAATACAGCTGATCGCGCTATTCCCTTCATTAGCTGCGTGGAGCTGACCGGAGCGGCGGTGTCTTCTGCAGCTCCGGTCACCTTCATGCAGCAGAGCTGGATGCGACGCTGGACCATCCTGGATTACGCCGGACATGGAGGGCTTTTTCGGGCTTATTAATTTGGTGATGATGAGGGAATTTGTTAGTGTTTTTTATTTCTAATAAAGGATTTTTTCAGGTGTGTGTGTGTTTATTTACTGTAATTTACAGATTAATCATGGAAGGTATCTTGGGGAGACGCCTGACATGATTAATCTAGGACTTATTGGCAGCTATGGGCTGCCAAAAACTCTTTATTACCCCGATTTGCCAACGCACCAGGGCAAATCGGGAAGAGCCGGGTACAGTCCCAGAACTGTCGCATCTAATGTATGCGGCAATTCTGGACGGCTGCTGACTGATATTGTTAGGCTGGGGGGCTCCCCATAACGTGGGGCTCCTCATCCTGAGAATACCAGCCTTCAGCCGTATGGCTTTATCTCGCTGGTATTAAAATTGGGGGGGACCGCACGCCATTTTTTTTAATTATTTATTTATTTATTTTACTGCACATTATAGACATGCCCACCGGCTGCTGTGATTGGTTGCAGTGAGACAGCTGTCACTCAGTGTGGGGGGCGTGTCTGACTGCAACCAATCACAGGCGTCTGTGGGTGGGAAAAGCAGGGAATACGAGATTGATTAATGAGCGGCCGACATATTCAAAGTAATTGTTGCCGCGTATTCTCTGCACAGCTGTTCCTCGCCACGCTGGTGATCGGGGAGCGGTAAGTATGAGAGAGGGCTGCTCACTTCAGTCACTCGGGGGATTAGCGGTCAATGGTGAATCCTTCACAGGTGACCGCTAATCAGTACGCGGCACACAGACAGAGCCGCGGCATGACAATGAAGTCGGGTGAAGTTCACCCGAGTTCATTCTCATCGCGCAACTCTGTCTGCTGTCAGCCGACATGTATCAACGACATTGTGCAACACACAAACGGACATTCCACACGGACATTCCACATACACATACACGGGCATTTTACACACAAACACGGACATTTTACACGTACACACGGCTCGCATACGCCATCACACGGATGCCATACGTACCGGAGAAACTCCCCAAAAAAGGAACACGGACCCGAAAAACGGACCGTGTCACACGGACGTTTTTTTTGCGGAAGTGTGTTTTAGGCCTAATCCAGAAATATTTGTCAAACAAAACGTGCGGATGGAAATTGTGATTTCTCATAGACTTTGCTGGGGAAACAAAAGCATGCAGGCTTCCTTGGACATTCTTGACACTAGCCACTCTATCCTACATGTGCCACAGGAACTCCGGCCTACACTTTTACACCCCTGTACAGAGATAGAGACTTACCTTAGGCAATGGGTTGCATCTACAGAGTAGCTGCTGGCCGGAGGAGCGAGCTTGAGGCTAGTGGTTGATTCAACAATAAGTTAAATATAGCAAACGAAAAAGCAACAGTATTTATCTGCCCAGGTCACAGAAACTGATGCACTAACAGGATACAGCAGCCCTCCTTGATGAAGAAGAAGGCAGCACAGGGGCAAAATACTGATGAGACAACCACTCACAACCTGCCAATACATGGAGGGGTGATTGCTCAGTATTAAAATTGCACAGGCATTATGCTTGTATATGGTGAGGGTAATTTAGTGCACAGTGCGCCTGGCTTACAACCTATCACTGAAGCCCCTACTATTAGTTCAAACAGACTACACAGCACTCTCTCATTGCACTCCACCGGGACAGACACCCTACCCAGCATTCTATCATTGCACTCTACCGGAACAAACACCCTCCCCAGCACTCTATCATTGCACTTCACCGGGACAGACACCCTTCCCAGCACTCTATCATTGCACTCCACCGGGAAAGACACCCTAGTTTACAAGACCAACATAGATGGAATTGGCTGTGTAACGCCGTGGCCTATCAGGTCGTCACAGGGTATTGTGCAATCTGCCCTTCTGTGCAGTATCCACCTCCTCCTTGGTTACGTGTCCCTAACCAATGGTGTTGCCAAGACCAGCTAATCAAAATCCTAGGAACACTCTGCACCACACCCACCAGACACACCAGTGGATGTCCTGAGTGGAATAGGGTCGCCCACATGGGGGAGGGTTGGTTAAGGGGGGGTCAGGAGTGTCAGTAGACAGTCAGTGAGAAGTTGCTCTGAGAGAGAGAGGAGGTCAGGAGCTGGGCTCCTTGGAACTACTAGGTAGCAGACATTGATTTGGGCCTGGTAGGAGCTGGAACCCCGGTCGCAGGGGATCGTGACAAGGGGCACGGACTGTCGAGGAGGACAGCCGGCAGCCTTGTACCATCACCGGGCAGGGGCCAGGGCATGACGGGGTACGTGGACCCTAGGTCAGGGAGTAGCTTCAGGCGTCCTGACAATTTATCCGACGAGGACGGAGCCTTCAAGAACTGTTCTCGTTCTCTACCCGCTCCAAAATCGGGGTACTAGCGCAATGAGGTGGATAGGACTTTCCACTACACGGTCCAGAAAATCCTAAGCGTGAACCCTGAGAGCAAGCTCCCTCAGTTAGCCATACTGGGGAGCGGGATCCGATTAGTTTCAAGCTAAAGGCACCAACTAGAAGACAAGGTGCCATGGGAAAAGGTCACAAATTAACAGGCAACACCAACAGAAACATGACCCAGGCGTGCTCCCCCTCAGCGGCAGCGGTGTCCAGAACTTTGGTTTACTACAGTTGTCGGTGTCAACGTTATTGGACTGAGTGAGTATGCAAGTGACCCTTGCCTCCCCAACGGCACATTTCCGTCACCATCGAATCCCGGGGTCTCCCCCCTACCCGTGGAGGGTTTAAACACCTGGCTGCCCACAGCATTGCCACCGGGAACTCCCAGTCACAGCGATGGTACTTCACCTTACCACACACCACGGGTGGCGTCACGAACTTTATACACCACCCCCTGTAAATAGCCCCCCTTCGTTTGCCCGGGTCTGGAGCCGTCTCAAGCCACCGCGGATCCGGATCCGAGCTGCCCGGCTGCTAACGCGGGGGCGGCACACCTGCAATCGAGAATCGTGTACATAAAAATATAAATAAATGAGGTATTGGTTAATATTTTGGCCAAAATACGCAAGCTCACAACCCAACGTCAAGGGTCCTCAGTGTTTTGTGTGTCCCTATACTAAAAATATAAGCAAAGCCACAGAAAAATTAAAATTTCCCAAAATTTCCTAAGTTTAATATAGCAAAAAAATACTGTTGTATTTACCTGCCCAGGTCACAGAATGTAATGCAGTAACCGGATGGAACAGCCCTCCTTGATAAATATGGAGGTAACACAGGTGCAAAACACTGATGAGACAACCACTCACAACCTGCCAAATCATGGAGGGGTGATTGCTCAGTATTAGTGACTCGCCCACCCCAGGGCTATGGGACACTCGGTGCCGGGCCGGACTAGTCCGGTGGTAGTCAGTGGTGGCTGGGCCCGGCTCCGTGGCCCTGGTGGGTGTCAGTAGTTTATGTGGCTTGCTTGTTAATGTTTGTGTTCGTGACGCCACCTGTGGTGTGCGGCTACTGAGCCGCCGCTGCTGTGTGAAGCCTCCGGGATGATGTTGTGGCAGCAATGATGGGACTGCTCCCCACAGGTGGAGCAAAGCCCGGGGCACAGTTGGTGCTTGTAAGTGTCTATGCAGGTAGAATAACAGAGACGAGTCCAAAGGTGCAGTTCTAGTTCTTTTACTCACAGTTTCTGTCACACTTGCAGGGACCCTCAGACTGCTGGGACCACTGTCAGGGACCTCCGCCGTTTCTAGATGGTTCCGAGCGTGAAATCCGGTTCCCTCTCTTTAGTGTCCCTTTTTCTGCTGACTTCACTAGCCTCGCCTTAGGTAGATGGACTTGGCTTGGCCTCCATTACAGCCTCCAGGCTGGGGGGTCACCTGTCGGCTGATTACCCCTTTTCTGAAGATCTGCTCTGGGTTCTGGCCCTGGGAGCTTGCAATTCCCTGGGCCTCGGTTTTTACTGTCTGGAGACTGTCTTTTCACTCCTTCAGTATCTAGGGACCGTCCCCTGTCGCAGCTGATCGCTCCACTGATGTCGCTGTGGAACGGGCCACCGCAGCCTGTAGCTACCCGTAGCGCCTCTGGGCCCTCGGCAGCGGTACCCAACAAGGACTGCTCGTGGCACCTTCCAGGACTACCCGTGGCCCTGCGATCCTTTCTTCTCTTCTACATGCTCACTCCTCACTCTCCCACTCCCTGAGCGAACTGACTAAACTTCACCTTCCTGTCCCTGTCTGCTCTCCCTGGCTCCTCCCACCTCCCCAGTTGCTAAGCTGTACCCTATGGGAGCAGGGATGGGTCTTACAGCCCCTCTCAGCATGCAGCATGGGAGGGTTGCCTGCCACTTTCCCTGGTCCTGTGTGTCTCTAGCAATGGGTGTAGTGTGAATTTACCAGGGGACCGGAGTTCACTCTCTTCCTCACCCAGAGTGGGGCATCACACCGCAGATGGGGTGCAATGACCTGTGGCGACGGAAGCCTCAGGGGCGCCACACTCCCCCACAGCAAATCCCAGCACGTCCTCGGGCTGAAAAACAACAAAAACATATGGAGACCAGCAAAACATTTTTGTATGCAATAACATAACCTGTAAAACATTTCTTCCCTTTATGGGAGGCATAATCACTTTAACGTTGCAAACTTCTTATAAAGAAACTATGGGTGCACTTTCAGTTCATTGCACAGTTTGGGCACTTCCCCCATAATTCTGGTAGGGGGCACAACAGGTGCAACTTTATACATTTCTGGCTACTACAAGTCCAGTAGCCCGTCAGTTCGTTTCAAACAATCAAAGTAACATCTTCGACCAGCCATTAAGTCCAATGGCCTGGTTGCATCAGACATAACACCAACATACCAGCCATTAAGTCCAATGGCCTGGTAAAACATAAAACACATACTTCACACACCAGCCACCAAGTCCAGTGGCCTGGCATGACATGACACCTAACCATTCACCGGGGCCCACACTCCAGTTCAGTGGCCCGGTAGCACATAACAGGGGGGTGACATCTTCAAAAAGAATCAGGGACAGCACAGTAGGAAGGGGTGTCGTCTTCGAAAAGAAGCAAGGGCAAAACACGAGGGACTTCTTCAAAAAGAATAAGGGGCAGACAGGGGCTATTTACAGTTCAGCATCTCTTCATCTTTACTTGTAGGGATTCTTCTCCGGCTCCCCACCTGGCAGCAGGTAGACAGCGGTCAGCACAGTCTGCGTCTGCTGGTCTTGGCGGGCCGCGCCTGGCATGGCGGCGGCCTGTATTGGAGTCGCTGCTGCGGTGTGGATGGGCGCCGCTCCGGCGGCAAAATCTTGGCGGGCCGCACCTGGCGTGGCTGCGGCCTGGATCGGCGTCGCCGTGCCGGGCGTTTCTCCAGGGCCCGCGGGCATGGCAGCGGGGGTTGGGGCACCCGCGCCGGCAGGGGCATTAAATGACTCACCCCTCAGTAGCATCTCCGGTGTTCTGGCGGTCGCTGCTCCGCGCGTCGCTTGCCGGATCTGCTGCATCACCTTCGCTGCGATAAGGTACATTTTCTTTATCTGTTGGTCGGGCGTTTAAGCTTTTTCTGCCAGCCGGCCAGCTTATTTGGTCGCCGCTTCCTTTTCTTCCGCTTTCTATGGCGGGCACCGCTTCGCGCGCTTTTCTTGGACAAGGGGGCGGGGCTTCTCTTCGCGCCCTTTCTTCTTTCACGCCCCCCTTCTTCCCGCTCTCAGCAGTGCTAATGGCGGCGGTTTCTCAGTAAAGTACACAGTCTGTCACACGGTTCTTCAGGCGCACAGTACCCGGTTAGACCGGGCACGAAATCCTGTTCGTGACGCCAAAAGTTGACTCGCCCACCCCAGGGCTATGGGACACTCGGTGCCGGGCCGGACTAGTCCGGTGGTAGTCAGTGGTGGCTGGGCCCGGCTCCGTGGCCCTGGTGGGTGTCAGTAGTTTATGTGGCTTGCTTGTTAATGTTTGTGTTCGTGACGCCACCTGTGGTGTGCGGCTACTGAGCCGCCGCTGCTGTGTGAAGCCTCCGGGATGATGTTGTGGCAGCAATGATGGGACTGCTCCCCACAGGTGGAGCAAAGCCCGGGGCACAGTTGGTGCTTGTAAGTGTCTATGCAGGTAGAATAACAGAGACGAGTCCAAAGGTGCAGTTCTAGTTCTTTTACTCACAGTTTCTGTCACACTTGCAGGGACCCTCAGACTGCTGGGACCACTGTCAGGGACCTCCGCCGTTTCTAGATGGTTCCGAGCGTGAAATCCGGTTCCCTCTCTTTAGTGTCCCTTTTTCTGCTGACTTCACTAGCCTCGCCTTAGGTAGATGGACTTGGCTTGGCCTCCATTACAGCCTCCAGGCTGGGGGGTCACCTGTCGGCTGATTACCCCTTTTCTGAAGATCTGCTCTGGGTTCTGGCCCTGGGAGCTTGCAATTCCCTGGGCCTCGGTTTTTACTGTCTGGAGACTGTCTTTTCACTCCTTCAGTATCTAGGGACCGTCCCCTGTCGCAGCTGATCGCTCCACTGATGTCGCTGTGGAACGGGCCACCGCAGCCTGTAGCTACCCGTAGCGCCTCTGGGCCCTCGGCAGCGGTACCCAACAAGGACTGCTCGTGGCACCTTCCAGGACTACCCGTGGCCCTGCGATCCTTTCTTCTCTTCTACATGCTCACTCCTCACTCTCCCACTCCCTGAGCGAACTGACTAAACTTCACCTTCCTGTCCCTGTCTGCTCTCCCTGGCTCCTCCCACCTCCCCAGTTGCTAAGCTGTACCCTATGGGAGCAGGGATGGGTCTTACAGCCCCTCTCAGCATGCAGCATGGGAGGGTTGCCTGCCACTTTCCCTGGTCCTGTGTGTCTCTAGCAATGGGTGTAGTGTGAATTTACCAGGGGACCGGAGTTCACTCTCTTCCTCACCCAGAGTGGGGCATCACACCGCAGATGGGGTGCAATGACCTGTGGCGACGGAAGCCTCAGGGGCGCCACATTAGCACTGCACACAGAGAAGGCCTGAATAGGGGGCTGGTTACACACATGAAGTGCACAGTGCCTGGCTTAAAGCCTATTAGTGACGCCCATAGTATTAGATTAGACGGGCTGCCCAGCACTCTATCAGTGCACCCCACATGCACAGACACCCTACTTTACAAGGCCATCATAGATGGGCTTGGCTGCATCCTGCATAAAAAGAGATATAATGTGCAAAAATATATAATAAATTTATGTGGCATGGGTCAATCTTTTGGCCAAAATATACAAGCTCGCAACCCACGTCAAGGGTCCTCATTATCTTGCGAGTCCCTACCTAAAATTAAATGCAAAGCCACAGAAAAAGGAATTAAAATTCCTTGACAGTTCAATATAGCAAGAAAAAACCCTTAAATGTTTCTGTGGCTTTGCTTTTAATTCACCCTTAAAGGGGTTTCCCCACGAATAAAGTTAAACTTAATCAATTGAACAGGATCACAGCTGATTCTTTTTGTGAGGTAAAACATTTCCCTACTTGCTTTTAAAAAATCTTTTTCCTCAAAGAAATAATAATCTGTGATCCTGTGCTGTAGTGTCTGCATACTTTTTTAAGTCCTCCCCTGCCTAGGAGTATGATCAGACTATGTCCCTGTATGGTCAGACACATCCATTACACAGTACATAGCAGGGGCACATATATAGGATTATCTCACCACAGGAACATTTTTTTAATCACATGCAATTCTGGAAATTATTATTATTCCAAGATCTATTGATTTAAATTTATGTTTAAATTAAGTTTGCTCATGGGAAAACCTCTTTAACTAACTAAAGCTTTTTCCCCCCTAAATGTTGGGATCTGTCTAAGGACATCAGCTCAAAAAGGCTTCCTGGGATAGACTTGGGGCAAAACACTCCATTAATGCTGGTTCCAAAGAAACCCCGGCCTACACCCTTGAGCCTCAATACAAAGACAGTTTCATAGCTTTAAGGTTGAAAGACACAAATCCATCAAGTTGATCCTAAAAGCTAATGTGCTGATCCAGAGGAAGGCAAAAACCCCATGAGGCAGATGCTAATTGCCCCATATTAGGGGAAAAATTCCTTCCCGACTCCACATATGGCAATCAGACTAGTTCCCTGGCTCAACGTCCCACAACAAAATCTATATTATATATATATAATAACCTGTAATATTATATTATTCACAAAAGGCACATATGCCATCCATGAACTTTTTTCTTTCAGCCGGGGTAGTAATGGAGGTGTCTGATAGATACCCCTCCATTACTAACCCCTGGGGTTGATGCCAGCTGACAATTCACAGCTGCCATCAGCACCAAAAGTATTAATCCAATTGCCACTGTACCAGGCCAATCGGGAAGCAAGGCAAAGAGCCAGAATAGGTGCATCTAATGGATGCATCACTTCTTGGTCGGCTGTGGCTGGGTTTTTTTTAGGCTGGGAAGGGCCAAATACCATGGCCCTTCCCAGCCTGATAGTACCAGCCCCCGCTGACTGTTTTACCTTTGCTGGTTATAAAAATAGGGGGGAGCCCTCTCCATTTTTTTTATCTATTTATTTTGTTCATAGCAGCATAAAGGCATCTTCCCAATGCAATAAAGTTTGTTGATTGGTTGCACTGCAGCCTTTCAACAAACTTTATTAGCAAACGAACAGCATTCAAACTTCGGACACAGACTTATTTTAAAAGTCTGTGTTGGAGTTGGAGCCCTGAACACCCAGTGTCTGGTGTGAACTCCAAACTTTACAGTTCGGGTTCACTCATCTCCAGTCATAACACAATATATTATAACTGACATGCAGACACTTAGCCAATATAATATTAGAACTTATGACATATTTTAATCCGGTACCTTGCAATTTAGGATAAGATATAACATATCTGTTGATAACAACACTCAAGGGTAATTCACTTCAGTACTTAAGACAATGTCTCCAGCAACAGAAAGGAGAATGGACAAGACAAGATGAGATAAAGGTTCCCTCGCACTCCTAGACCTGAATTGCTGAGATAAAGTCCAACGACACCGCCTCTTTATATCCAGAGACGTTCCCGTTCTTAAAATCAGGTATTCAGAGCACCACCGGCGCGGACTCTACTAACTCCACAGTGATCGTGACAAGGTCCCACTCGACCTCCGCAGGTGTGACAGTGCGTCCAGATCCCACTCGACCACCGCAGTTGTGACCCCGCGTCCACTTTTGAAACGTGGAGGTTTCAGTCACTCAGTGTTATTAATAGAAATTCACATATAACAATACCTATATAGGTATATAAGACAACAAGAAATATTATCTCTATGGGATAAGGGAGCGTGTACCTGGGGTGCAGTGTATATACCCTATCATCTGTCTTCAGTCCACAAATGACTGTCGACCACACCTAGTTGGACTCCCTTATACACACTCAGGATTTTATAGGTAATCCGTATACATTCACTCAAGTTTCCATTCAAGGAGACTCATTGTAACATAAAACAGATATTTTATGGTGTTTTACTGTTACGATTTTAAAAGACGGACAAATGGAAATGACACCATTACCAGGAGACAAAATCCAACAAAGAACCGAAGGCAAAATCCAACAAAGTACCGGAATAAAATATATAAAAATTCATCTTATTGTGGGTTTCTTAATTAGTATTATGTTTCTTTGGTTTACATAGCTGACATCACCCATTATTAGTCTGCAGGTTATATAATATATACACCTGTTGTACTGTAATAACATAAGGGTACATGCCCCTGATCAGGACCTGCTGTGTCCTGGACTCAGAGGGTCCTGACCTGTGGGGCAGAGCGCCTCCTCTGTAGGAGAACGCAGGAGACCGCAGTGGCCCATGCCCACAATCAGGGTTCAGGGCACTGCGGTCTTTCGCTTGTGTTCTACCTACGGATGACACTTGCTACTCCACAGTAAACAATTGACATGCTGCTGACTCGCCCACCCCAGGGCTATGGGACACCCGGTGCCGGGCCGGACTAGTCCGATGGTAGTCAGTGGTGGCTGGGCCCGGCTCCGTGGCCCTGGTGGGTGTCAGTTGAATATGTGGCTTGCTTGTTAATGTTTGTGTTCGTGACGCCACCTGTGGCATGCGGCTATTAAGCCGCCGCTGCTGTGTGAGGCCTCCGGGATGATGATATAGCAGCTATGGTAGTACTGCTCCCCACAGGTGGAGCGATGCCCGGGGCACAGTTGGTGCTTGTGAAAGTCTATGGTGCTGTGTGACTAACACGGTGCAGGGCCGACAGGCGAGGAAAGAACCAGGCACAAACAACAGTCTCTTTACCTTTTCCTCTTTTACTCTGGGAACAGTCCAGTCCTGGGAGACCGTTACAGGTGGTGATGGGGATCCGGTCGGCCTGGAAGTACTTGGGGTGATCTTTCTGGCCAGCTGAGTATGAGGCCTACTCCTGTACCTTTCTTGGTGATGATAGGACCCTGCTTCTCTGAATCCAGCAATGGCCCTCTTCGCTGCTGGGACCAATGGCACGTCCCTTCCCTCTGTAGTAGGCTGCGCAGGCCCACTCTCTGGTGCTTCTCCGCTGGGGTCCACACCGGGCCCTGATGCTGCAGCTGTACCTTGGATGTGTCTGGGCCAGGGGCTTGCAGCTCTCCTGCCCTTCGGATTCGGCTACCAGGGACGGATTTTATACCCTGGCAACCACAGACTCCGATGTCCGAGTCTCTCTGCTGCCTCTCAGCTACTCCTGCTTCTCTGGGCCAAACTGCTCCAGCTCTAGGCCCCAGATTCACAGGACAGCTCACTCTGTGTCTGTTCACTTCTGCTGCTCCCTACAGACTAACTAACTCCTCCCCCAGGTCAGGCTTAAGGAAGCTCCCTGAAACTTCAGGTTCAGAGCTCCCCCTACTGGCCTGAGGGAGAAACTGCGGTGGATGTTAACTTACTGGCCAGTAGATTTCCCCATTACCTCCAGGCTCAGCATTAACCCTCAGGAGGGCAATGCCGTTGTGGCGACCAGGTCCTAGGGCGCCACACTCCCCCTTAGTTAAATTCAGTACTCCCGGACTGTAGAAACAAAACATAACATGTCATACATTTCATCCCAATATGGGAGGCACATTCTCTTTAACGTTACAATCTTAAACATTTCTATAAGAGTCCAGTGTGGCTCCCTGCCGGGTGTCCATTACACTGCTCCATGGGGGACCCGCCGCGATCAAACCCCCAACGTAGGCTCTGGGCGTGCGTCAGAGCATTGATGACCCCACTCTATGCACGCCGGACGGGTTTTTCTTCAGGGGTGTTTGAGCACACTGGTGCTAACTATGAACAATTTAGGTGTTGGCCACCCATAGTCCAGTGGCCCAATTGTCCATTTTCGCAATCAAAGAAAAAGAAAACATTTTGTACACAACATGACAGACATTTTGCATAACTATTTACACTCTAATAAGTACTCTTTACTTTATACAGTAGACTCCCTATACCTTAGAGGGGGTTGTCCCCGAGTGCTGCGCTGGGACCTACGTAGCTCTGGTGTTTGCCCCTGACTACGTGGTGCGTCTTCTATCTCAGCACTACAGGTGGGCCTAACCCCAATAGGTAAGCGTGATGGTTGCCTTTGTGGTCTAGGAGTCGCCAAGGGTATGACAGGTTCACCGCTGACAGGGGGTTGATCCTCCTGTTCCACTGCTGGCGTGTCATCTCGTGCTGGAGCGGACGATTCTTTAGGTGGATCCGGAACCTTTTCTGTTTCTGGCTCGACCAACTGCGGAAACGCCAAAACTGGTACCACTATGGCATTGTTGATTCGGGTCCAAGTTTTGGGGAACTTCCCAAGGATGGTTTGAATCATCTCCCCTTCTTTCTCTTGACTTTGGGGACTTCCTTGTACTCCTTCCATTTCTCTTTGGATTCGGCACCGTTCAGGGCACGCTTTCAGGCGGTCTCGGGAAATTGCTTGACAGGTCTTGCCTTCATCTTTGCTTATGAGGCATACCTTACTATTGTCAAAGTTGGAGGGGATAATGGTGTAGGGCTCGTTTTCCCACTGATCATCCAACTTATGCGTCTTCCGCTTCTTCTTGAGGACTTGTTCTCCAGGTGCTAAGGGAGTTGCTGGGGCTGTTTGATTGTAATGCTGTTCTTGTCTCGTTCTTGCTTGAGACAGGCTCCTTTCCACGCACTCCTGGACCTTACGGTACCGCTGCTGCCGTTCTGCATCCCAATCCTCTATTTCTTGAACCGCCTCAGGCGACACAGTCCCCATCTCAAAGTCTACAGGCAACTTGCCTGGTCTGGCTCGCATCAGGTAAGCGGGGCTGCAGTTGGTCGAATTCACTGGGATGTGGTTGTACAAGTCTACCAGATCTGGCAACTTTTCTGGCCATTGGTTCCTCTCTTCCAGCGGTAGGGTCTTCAGCATATCAATAACCACATGGTTCATTTTCTCGCACAGTCCATTGGTCTGGGGGTGGTACGGTGTGGTTCGAATTTTCTTACAACCGTACATGTTACAGAACTCTTGGAACACTTCAGCCTCGAATGCAGGACCCTGATCCGTCAGTACCCTTTCCGGATAGCCGTGCGGTCGACAAAAGGATGCCTGGAACGCTCTAGCTGCCGTCCTGGCTGTCTGGTCCTTCACAGGCACTACTACCAGGAAACGAGAGTAATGGTCCACAATGGTGAGGGCGTACACATAGCCTGACCGGCTTGGTGTTAACTTCACGTGGTCCAGGGCCACCAACTCCAGGGGCTGCTTCGTGACAATTGGCTGTAGGGGAGACCTTTGGCTGGCATCATCCTTCCGCCTCAAGTTACACGGGCCACAGTCTCGGCACCATTTCTCGATCATCTTTCTCATGTGCACCCAGTAGAACCGATCACGGAGTAAGGCCTCCAACTTCTTCCACCCGAAGTGCCCTGCGTTATCATGATACGCTGCTAGGACCATTGGAGCATCCCTCTGCGGAACCACTATCTGCCAGACAAGTTCATTTGTTCGATAGTTGACATATCTCTTGCAGAGCTTGCCCTGGTAGGTGAACAGTCGTCCCCTCTCCTTCCACAGCTGCTGGGCTTCCTCTGGAGCGTCTGGGCCAAGATGGGTCTCAGCTTGCGCTAGCTTCTCTTTGACCAATCGCACGGCCGGGTCACCATTCTGTGTTTCTTCCCAATTATGGTGGAGTAATGGATTGACCGAGACCTCGTGCTGGTTTAAGCGCTTCACTCCCACAGCATGCTCACACTGTGAAACACCCTGGTGATGGAAAGCCGGTAACTCTATCTCTTCGAGTTCATCCAGGTCTTCTCCAGACTCGGGTAAGTGAGGCATTCTGGACAGCGCATCAGCATTGTTATTCTTCTTGCCAGCCCGATACTTGATGGTAAAGTCAAAGTTAGACAGCCGGGCCATCCATCGCTGTTCCATCGCACCTAACTTGGCTGTTGCCAGGTGTGTCAACGGATTGTTGTCCGTGAAGATGGTGAACTTGGCCGATGCCAGATAGTGCTTGAAGCGTTCAGTCACTGCCCACACAATAGCGAGGAACTCCAGCTTGAAGGAACTGTAGTTTTCTGGATTCCTTTCCGTGGGCCGAAGCTTCCTACTGGCATACGCTATTACCCTCTCTCTGCCTCCCTGTACCTGGGACAGAACTGCTCCCAGTCCCACGTTGCTGGCGTCTGTGTACAGTATAAACGGTTGGCTGTAGTCAGGGTAGGCCAGAATTTCTTCTCCCGTGAGAGCCCCTTTCAGCCGGACAAAGGATGTTTCCAGTTGGCTGCTCCATTCAAATGGAGGGCTCTGCTTCTTAGCCTGCTTCGGCTGGCCCACCAGGAGATCTTGAAGGGGCGCTGCTATCTTGGTGAACCCATCAATGAACCTTCGGTAGTAGCCCACCAGTCCAAGGAACTGCCGCACCTCCTTCACCGTGGTGGGTCTTGGCCAGTCCTTGATTACCGTGACTTTCTCCGGATCAGGTGCCACGCCTTCTGTGCTGACCACATGACCCAGGTACTGTACCTTTGGCTTCAAGAGGTGACATTTGGACGGCTTGATCTTCAGGCCATATTTCGACAAGGACTCAAACACTTCTGCTAAGTGCTTCAGGTGGTCCTCATAAGTCTTGGAGTAGACTATTACGTCATCCAGGTACAGCAGCACGGTTTCGAAGTTGTGGTGGCCCAAGCAGCACTCCATCAACCTTTGGAATGTCCCTGGGGCGTTGCAGAGCCCGAATGGCATACAATTGAACTCACAGAGACCCATTGGTGTCGTGAATGCAGTCTTCTCCTTGTCCGCCTCTGCCACGGGAACCTGCCAATACCCACTGGTGAGATCCAAGGTGGAGAAATAGTTAGCTGACTTTAAGGCTGTTAGTGACTCCTCTATTCTGGGTAGTGGATAGGCATCTTTATGTGTAATGCGGTTAATTTGCCTGTAATCTACACACATTCTCATTGTACCATCTTTTTTCTTTACGAGCACTAGTGGAGCTGCCCAGGGGCTACAACTATCTCTGATAACCCCAGCCTCCTTCATTTCCCGTAACATTTCCTTGGCACACTGATACTGTGCGGGGGGTACAGGGCGGTATCTTTCTTTAATGGGATGATGATCACCCGTGGGGATTTGATGTTGAACCCCTTTCACCTGCCCAAAATCTAGGGGGTGTTTGCTGAAGACCCGCTCGTACTCCTGTACCACCCGGTAAACCCCATGCTTTTGGTGTGAGGGGGTGGAGTCGGTGCCCACATGTAATTTTTGGCACCAGTCTTCCGGCTGCCCCTTGGAGCCATTGTCTTCCGCCTGGTCGGACGGGATCAAGGGTTCCACTGCTTTAATGGTATTGTTGCTGACAGTGTACAATTTTGCCACAGTGGCATACCGGGGCAATTTGGCCTCCTCCTCCCCACAATTCAGGACACGGACGGGCACTCTCCCCTTGCGGACGTCCGCTACCCCTCTGGCTATCAGGACTCCAGGCCTACTGTCTGAATACATTGGTTCTACCAAGGCATGGTAATCCTGACCCTTGAGGCCTATTGCTGCCCGACACCATATCAACATTTCACTTCTTGGGGGTATTACAATGGGGAGGGGGTCACTTACCCTCACACTGCCAATTTCTCCTCCGGCCAGCTCTACCTGCTGCCTCCTCATCAGGGCTCGGATCTCCCTCTGTAGGGCACGCTGCTGCCCGGAGCTGGCAGTTTCAGACGCCTGTTGTAACAAAATTATCACTTCGGCAATACAATTTTCTATCACATTTGTACCAAGAGTTAGCAGTGGGTCAGATTCTTTGCGATCAATATCTACAATTATCATCCCCTGACATGGCAATTCCACCCGCCCCACTTTAATGGTTACTTCTTTGTACCCAATCTGAGGTAAGGGCTGACCATTACTGGCCACAATTGTTAAATCATCATCTGGGCCATGGTCAATGTCTGAATCGGCCCAATATCTTTTGTACAGCTTGTGGGGGATGGTTGTTACCTGGGACCCCGTATCCAGGAGGGCATTCAAAGGGATCCCATCCAGCACAATAGGAAGGACCGGTCGTCCTCCCACATACTTGCTGCGGCTGGGGGTTGAGCCGGGCTTCCTTACACCTGGGGGTCGGCTCCTGGCCCCAGGCTCGGCCCATTTAAAGGACAGCGTCGTGCAATGTGGCCCGCCTGGTTGCAGTTGCGGCAGATCGGTTGTCCTGTTGAATCGTACCGGTCTGTGTCTCTGCCTCGGGTCGGCGGAATCCTTCTCTGTCGCATCCATGGGACGTCCTCTGGGCTGGAGGCCAACTCGATTTTCGCAGGCGAGGGGGTCATTTGTAGAGACTGCACGGTCTTGGCAAGGGCAGCCACAGTCTTGGTCAGCTCCTGGACCTGTTGTCTGAGCTCCGCAGTGGGATCCTTATCCAGGGACTGCGCCTCAGCCCCTGCAGTGGCTCGTGTTGCAGGCACCACCCCAGGGTACGTGATAGCAGGAGGCCGGAGGGGTACTGGGTCATTCGGCGTAGATTCTCTCAGTACCCTGATGGCCTGGTCCTTAAACTTGGCAAAGTCCAGAGCAGGGTTCTGCAGGACCAGGATACGCAGCTGGGTCCTGTGGGCATCTGACAGGAGCCCCTCTATGAACTGCTCAGTTAGGAGTTTGTCTTCTTCACGTACACCCTCTGGGTCCACCTGTTTAACTGCTTTAAGGGCCTCTTGCAGGTTTAGGGCATAGTCCCTTATGCTGTCTGTGGCCCGCTGCTTGCACCCAAAGAATCTCATCTTTATCTCTGCTGCGGTGCGGGTGTCAAACGTACTCTTTAGCTTGGCCAGTATCTGGGCTGCTGTCCCTTTATCTGTATCAGGCCATGACTTCGCTTCACGCTGGGCTGCGCCGGCTAGCTGTCCCATTAATATGCCCACCTTCTGGCTCTCAGTCAGCGGATACACCCGGAATAAGCTGTGCAGGCTTTCTCTGAAGTCACTCAAGGTATGGGACTCCCCGGAGTATTGCGGCAGCCATTCTGCTCCCGGTATGTATGGCATGGTGATCGGCATTACCGGCGCTACAGTGGGGGCTGGGGCGACGGCGACTGGGATTGCTTCTGCTGGTGCTGCGGCGTCTCGGGCTATGGCAGCCACCTGCCCTCCCTCTGAGTCGGACATCTTCCTCCCCCTTAGTGAACCTTACCAGGCTCCGTTCACTTTTCAAATTTTCTTCCGGGTCGCGCGGGGTTAACAGCGCTCTGCTCTGATGGCGCGCTCCCTTCGCGCTCTTTGTCAGGCACGCCCCCCTTCTTCCTGCGCTCGGCGAGGCTAATGGCGACGGTGGTCTGCAGCCAGTACACAGTCTTTTAAGCACAATTCCGGCAGGCGCACAGTACCCGGTGGGACCGGGCACGAAATCCTGTTCGTGACGCCAAAGTTGACTCGCCCACCCCAGGGCTATGGGACACCCGGTGCCGGGCCGGACTAGTCCGGTGGTAGTCAGTGGTGGCTGGGCCCGGCTCCGTGGCCCTGGTGGGTGTCAGTTGAATATGTGGCTTGCTTGTTAATGGTTGTGTTCGTGACGCCACCTGTGGCATGCGGCTATTAAGCCGCCGCTGCTGTGTGAGGCCTCCGGGATGATGATATAGCAGCTATGGTAGTACTGCTCCCCACAGGTGGAGCGATGCCCGGGGCACAGTTGGTGCTTGTGAAAGTCTATGGTGCTGTGTGACTAACACGGTGCAGGGCCGACAGGCGAGGAAAGAACCAGGCACAAACAACAGTCTCTTTACCTTTTCCTCTTTTACTCTGGGAACAGTCCAGTCCTGGGAGACCGTTACAGGTGGTGATGGGGATCCGGTCGGCCTGGAAGTACTTGGGGTGATCTTTCTGGCCAGCTGAGTATGAGGCCTACTCCTGTACCTTTCTTGGTGATGATAGGACCCTGCTTCTCTGAATCCAGCAATGGCCCTCTTCGCTGCTGGGACCAATGGCACGTCCCTTCCCTCTGTAGTAGGCTGCGCAGGCCCACTCTCTGGTGCTTCTCCGCTGGGGTCCACACCGGGCCCTGATGCTGCAGCTGTACCTTGGATGTGTCTGGGCCAGGGGCTTGCAGCTCTCCTGCCCTTCGGATTCGGCTACCAGGGACGGATTTTATACCCTGGCAACCACAGACTCCGATGTCCGAGTCTCTCTGCTGCCTCTCAGCTACTCCTGCTTCTCTGGGCCAAACTGCTCCAGCTCTAGGCCCCAGATTCACAGGACAGCTCACTCTGTGTCTGTTCACTTCTGCTGCTCCCTACAGACTAACTAACTCCTCCCCCAGGTCAGGCTTAAGGAAGCTCCCTGAAACTTCAGGTTCAGAGCTCCCCCTACTGGCCTGAGGGAGAAACTGCGGTGGATGTTAACTTACTGGCCAGTAGATTTCCCCATTACCTCCAGGCTCAGCATTAACCCTCAGGAGGGCAATGCCGTTGTGGCGACCAGGTCCTAGGGCGCCACACTGCGGCTCAGGAAAGCCGCACTGCAGGTCAGTGTTTGCTGTGGGCCGCACACACACAGTGGGCACGAGATTTCTAGAAATCCCATCCACTGTGCTTGTACTGTACATTGCAGCATTTTGGAGCACGCTGCATCCAAAACGCTGCTAACACTGATCGTGGGCACACAGCCTAAAGGCTGCTTTACACCAGATAGATCGTCGGGGTCACGGTTTTTGTGACGCACATCCGGCATCGCTTGCAATGTCGGCCTGTGAACACCTCCTAGCGACGCAGTATCACTCACAAATCGTGAGTCGTGTACTGCTCGCTAGGTTCCATAATATCGTTTAATTTAATTGTTCATCGTTCCCGGGGTAGCACACGCCGCTCCATGTGACACCCCGGGAACGATGAACATCCCTTACCTGCTACCCGCAGCTCTCGCCGGCTATGTGGAAGGAAGGAGGTGGGCGGGATGTTTACATCCCGCTCATCTCCGCCCCTCCGCTTCTATTGGCCGGCGGCCGTGTGACGTTGCTGTGACGCCGAACGTTCCTCCCACTCCAGGAAGTGGACGTTCGCCGCCCACAGCGAGGTCGGACGGGAGGTAAGTACGTGTGACGGGGGGTTACCGACTTTGTGTGCTACGGGCAGCGATTTGCCCGTGACGCAAAAAGGACGGGGGCGGGTACGATCGATTGTGAAATTGCACAATCGGTCGTACCGTGTAAAGCAGCTTTAAGAGTTCACTCCTCAAGCAGTTTGCACCAGAAATTTTATAAGGGGAACTATTTACTTTAAAATGGATTTCCCGTAGTGGACAATCATTTTAATATATTTAATATATAATAAAATGTAATTTTTGTCTTAACCCCTTCAGCCCCCGGGCATTTTGTGTTTTTCCGTTTTATTTTTTTCCTCTCTTTCTTCCGAGAGCCGTAACTTTTTATTTTTCTGTCAATCTTGCCATATGAGGGCTTGTTTTTTGAGGGACAAGTTGTACTGTTAAATGAAACCATAAGTTTTACCACATAGTATACTGGAAAACGTCAAAAAAATTCCAAGTGCGGAAAAATTGCAAAAAAGTGTGATGGCACCATAGTTTTTGGGATATTTTATTCACCGTGTTCACTGTATGGTAAAACTGAAGTTTCTCTGTGATGCCTGAAGTCAGTGCGAGTTTGTAGACACCAAACATGAATAGGTTTACTTGTATTTAAGTGTTAAGTGTTAAACAAAATTCACAAGCTTGTCCAAAAAAGTGGCGTACGTTTTGCGCTATTTTCCAAAACCCATAGCGTTCTCATTTTTCGGGATCTGAGACTTAGTGATGGCTTATTTTTTGCGTCTCGAGCTGACGTTTTTAACGGTACCATTTATGCTACATTTTGATCGCGTTATTGCATTTTGCACAAAATTTGCGGCGACCAAAAAGCGTAATTTTGGCATTTGGAATTTTTTGCCGCTACGCCATTTACTGATCAGATTAATTGATTTTATATTTTGATAGATCGGGCATTTCTGAACGCGGCAATACCAAAAATGTGTATATTTTTTTTTTTAACCCTTTAATTTTCAATGGGGTGAAAGGGGGGTGATTTGAACTTTTAGGTTTTTTTATTTTAATTTTTTTTAAAACTTTTTTTTAACTTTTTTTTTTTAATTTTACTAGTTCCCCTAGGGTGCTATATCGATCAGCAATCTGATCGCTCTGCCCTATCTGCAGATCACAGCTACAGAGCTGAGAACTGCAGACTTGCTGCTTCACTTTCAATGCCGGCTGTATTCCGGCATTGAGAGGAAGTGAGTCATGTTAGCTACAGGCGTCATCATATGACCCTGTGCTACCATGGCAACCACCGAAAGTCACGTGATCATGTCACGTAACTTCCGGTGGGGGCGGGGTAAGTCACTGATATGGCGGCGTGCATATACATCTCTCTGCCAGATTTTGGCAGCGAGATGTAAGGGGTTAATGGCCTCGGGTGGAAGCGATTCCACCCGCGACTAGCAGGCACACATGTCAGCTGTTGAAAACAGCTGATATGTGCGCGGATCGCCGCGACCTGCCCACGGCAGGAGGTGGGGACCAACCTCACACAATCCATGACGTACCCAGTATGTCATGGGTCGTTAAGGGGGATGTCCAGGCTTGAGGTTAACGGCAGAGTTTTGAATCCTAACAGGAACGGCACTGTGCGCTCTGAGGATTCGCCTGTGCCGGTAGCGGGCAGTCATGTGACCATAAGTATGTGACTTGCATACATGCATTCAGGTGCTGACACCCAGAGCAGCTGCAGACTTTTACCTCAAGCCTGGAAAACCCCTTTAACAAACCTGAATTAAAATTCTGGAAGAAAAAATATTTACACATAGAGGTTTTCACAGGACTTATCACCAGAAAGCTCAAAAAAAAAGCTAATAGTTTTGCATATTTTACACTACACCCTGTACATGAGTCTCCCAAGGAGCTGAAGATACAGAGAGAAGTCACAAGAGACCCTGATTCCAGCGATGTGTCACTTACTGAGCTGTTTGTTGTCAATATTTTCTCTGCTGCAGATCTAGCAGTTATACAGAGATAATGAATATATGCTGGACTACCTGCAGCACGCCAAATAGTCCTGAAATGATAATCTCCTGTTGATTACACAGTGATTTTAGCAAAACTACACTAAGCAGACCTGTAAGTGACACATCGCTGGAATCAGGATCTCTGCCCCTACGTTATACAGATTAGGTGGCAAAAACCTCCTGACAGATTCCCTATAAAAGATGAGTCAAATTCATTAAGAGATAATGAATTTGGTGCATCTTACTCCAAAGGGCGCTTCATGAAGGTTGGTATAGAAAAACACCAGCCTAGATTAAACACCACCAAAGGGTTACATGACATCAGCAGATACAGAGCAGGGGAGGGGGATACGTCACCAGGTGCACATCATGGTCCTGGGTCGTCCTCCATCGGCTCTTTTTTTCATTCTGATGAAAATGTTGCGTTCTTATCCTGTTTGTCGCCAAAAAGGCAATAAGGGTGCAGGGGTCCACGCTATATAATCCAAAGACTCCACGCTATATAATCCAAAGGCTCCACGGTATATAATCCAAAGACTCCACGCTATATAATCCAAAGGCTCCACGGTTTATAATCCAAAGGCTCCACGGTATATAATCCAAAGGCTCCACGGTTTATAATCCAAAGGCTCCATGGTTTATAATCCAAAGGCTCCATGGTTTATAATCCAAAGGCTCCATGGTTTATAATCCAAAGGCTCCATGGTTTATAATCCAAAGGCTCCTCGGTATATAATCCAAAGGCTCCACGGTTTATAATCCAAAGGCTCCATGGTTTATAATCCAAAGGCTCCACGGTTTATAATCCAAAGGCTCCTCGGTATATAATCCAAAGGCTCGATCTCGTCTTTTGTCGTATATAAGAAAGTAATATTGTTGCTGGGCTCCACTTACGTCTTTCTGGCTGCCATGGTTCGGCTCTATCGTCCTGCCTCTATAGTAAAAAAGTGAGAAATGGCTGTAAAGCTCCCAGGAGCGGATTGTTTAGAGCCTTTGATCATTGTGACATCACAAAGTGATGACATAGGCAAGTGGGCGGGGCACCTTTATTAAGTCATTGGTTGTGATTGGATGCAATTTGCATATTCTATGAAGTTGGATGGAATTTGCATATTTCATGATGCCATAAGCCTCTGATGTCACCACAATGAGAACAGAGATGAACATTCCATTTGGGGCCCGGCCGTCCTCATCATCTGAACCATTCATGACTGCGGCGCACAAATGTCAGGGTTCAGTTTTCTTGTCTAGTTACAAAGCAGAGGACTTAGTGCTATAAAAAGCGAATGTGCGATCAATGGTTCCCCTGAATTCACAGCTCTGGAGCCGGAGGATCAGCCACTAAGGATTCTGGGAAAATTGACTGACAGATGTTAAACTAAATAAAAACTGTGAATTTTTAGAAATCTGGGAGAGACCCCTGGAGATGTAATGGGGGCCGCGGCTTGTGTTATACAGCCTTGTACGAAAAACATAAAATATATGAATGGTACCTCCAATAAACTATATTATGTGTGTAGTGTCTCACAACAAGTCTCCTGTTGGTGATTTTGGGTCTGCGGTCATGCCTTGCACAGTACATCTCCTCTCTTAGACCCGCAACACACATCTGTGTAATTTGTACGTGTGCGGTACGTATTTGCACGTACCGGAGACACGTACACACGGAGACCCATGTTATTCTATGGTAGATGCAGGGCCGGATTAAGGTTGGTGGGGGTCCCTGGGCAGAAAATCTGGTGGGGGCCCCATAACGTTAACATTTTTAGCTATAACAGTAGAGCGCGAACCGTAGCATTTAGATATAAATCCAATGAACATTTATCTTATCCTGTTCTGCCACATTCAGATTTACAGTACACACACACACACACAGCTCTGACACACACACACACAGCTCTGACACACACACACACACAGCTCTGACACACACACACACAGCTCTGACACACACACACACACAGCTCTGACACACACACACACACAGCTCTGACACACACACACACAGCTCTGACACACACACACACAGCTCTGACACACACACTCACACACAGCTCTGACACACACACACACAGCTCTGACACACACACACACACAGCTCTGACACACACACACACAGCTCTGGCACACACACACACACAGCTCTGACACACATACACACACACACAGCTCTGACACACACGCACAGCTCTGACACACACACACACACAGCTCTGACACACATACACACACACACAGCTCTGACACACATACACACACACACAGCTCTGACACACATACACACACACACAGCTCTGACACACATACACACACACACAGCTCTGACACACATACACACACACAGCTCTGACACACATACACACACACACACAGCTCTGACACACATACACACACACACACAGCTCTGACACACATACACACACACACAGCTCTGACACACATACACACACACACAGCTCTGACACACACACACACAGCTCTGACACACACACACACACAGCTCTGACACACACACACACACACAGCTCTGACACACACACACACACACAGCTCTGACACACACACACAGCTCTGACACACACACACACACAGCTCTGACACACACACATCTCTGACACACACATATCTCTGACACACACAGCTCTGACACACACAATGCACCCACCCATCACCCCCTACACACACACACACACACAATGCACCCCCCTTTACCGCCTACACACACACACACACAATGCACACCCCATCACCCCCTACACACACACACACACACAATGCACCCCCCATCACCCCCTACACACACAATGCACCCATCACCCCCTACAAACACACACACACACACACACAATGCACCCCCATCACCCCCTACACACACTCAAATACAATGCACCCACCTTTTCTCCCTACACACACACACAAATACAATGCACCCCCCATACAACACACATACAATGCACCCACCCATCACCCCCTACACACACACACACACACACACACACACAATGCACCCACCCATCACCCCCCACACACACACACACACACACACAATGCATCTCCCCATCACCCCACACACACACACACACACACACACGCACTCTCAAATACAATGCACCCACCATTCCTCCCTACACACACAAATACAATGCACCCCCCATTACTCCCCCCACACAAAACACACACACACACACACACACACACAATGCACCCCCCATCACCCCCTACACACACTCAAATACAATGCACCCACCTTTCCTCCCTACACACACACACACACAAATACAATGCACCCCCCATTACTCCCCCCACACAAAACACACGCACAATGCACCCACCCATCACCCCCTACACACACACACTCACACAATGCATCTCCCTTTACCGCCTACACACACACACACACACACACACAATGCACCCCCCCATTACCCCTCCCCCCCCACACAATACAATGCAACCCTCATCACCCCCTACACACACTACACACTCCTGCCTCCCCCCTCCCTCGGAATACAGTGCTCCCCCTCTGCCTGTCACAAAGCTGTGTTCCACTTCCTTCACAGATGTTCCCCGTTATGTGTCCTCAGCCCCTCCCCACTCATCATCATTAATTAAACCTGTCTCTTCGGCTCCTTCATGGAGCGCTTACCATCTGATCTCCCCTGTGTGCCGGCGCCCGCAGCACTGTGATGACGTCAGCAAGGTGCTGATCTCATCACGTTACAGCACGTCGGGGGCGAGGCCCAGTCCCGGCGCGCTGTTCAAATGTATTTACGTCTGAAAGACGCAAATACATTTGAATAGGAAGAAGGAGGAAACTGCGAGCACCGGCTCCGGCGCACTCTTCTGCATTGTGTGCATGCCGGACACGCAGCACACAGCAGAGCCGGCACAGCACAGCGCTGCCTCCTGCTCCTGCTGCAGCTAGTGTGTCGGGCCTGCATGCACACACTGCGGAGGAGCGTGGCTGCACATACAGCGGCCTATTACACCATGCCCCTGCTTCTAGGGTGGGGGGGCAGGTGCCCCCCCGCCCCTCGCTGGGTACGCCCATGACGGCCGCAGCACATAGCAGGGAGCTCATTGGCACACCTCTGACCCCGGAAGTACAATCGCTGGTACTTCCGGGGTCATTCAGCGTCCTGTGCCCGCAGTTTGTTTTTGCGTGTTAAAGACGCAGATACAAATAAATGCGGGGCCCCCTCTGAAAACACGGCTGATTTATTAGACTGTCTTTACGGAGGGGGAGAGGGTCTGAAGAAAAAAAAAATGCTGACAAGTATGGCCCTGGTGGTGGGGGCCCCCTTAGAAGCTCTTTTGGTGGGGGCCCCTGGGCTGGAGCCCCGCTTGCCCCGCCTATAATCCGGCCCTGATTATACTTACAAACAGTACCATACATTGTTGTCCCACTAAGCACGGGGAAGTACAAAGTGAATGGTGAAAGGGAAGGGAAACCCTGTGTCTAGGGAAGATCGGGATGGTGATCCATGACCAAACCCACTGCTCGCCCCTGGCTTCCCTGACCACCCTAGATAGGTTCTGCACCTATGCACCGAGCCATATACCTGATCCTGGCTGACCCTGAAATAGACCATAAGTAGGGAACGGATGGGATGAGCACTTAGTCAACCCCACTAAACTCTAAAGGCCCCGTCACACGCAACGACGTATTAACAATATATCGCCAGGGTCACGGATTCCGTGACGCATATCCGGCATCGTTAGCGATGTCGCTGCATGTGACACACATGAAGAACTGTTAACGATGGAAAATACTCACCAAATCGTCCATCGTTGATACGTCCTTCCTTTTTAAAAAATCGTTGATTATTGAGCACGCAGGATGTTCGTCGTTCCCGAGGCAGCACACATCGCTACGTGTGACACCTCGGGAACGACGAACTGCAGCTTACCTGCGGCCGCCGGCAATATCGAAGGAGGTGGGCGGGATGTTACGTCCCGCTCATCTCCGCCCCTCCGCTTCTATTGGGCGGCCGCTTAGTGACGCCGCACGAACCGCCTCCTTAGAATGGAGGCGGTTCGCCGGCAACAGCGACATTGCTAGGCAGGTAAGTCAGTGTGACGGCTCCTAACGATATTGTGCGCCACGGGCAGCCCGTGACGCACAAACGACGGGGGTGGGTTCTTTCACCAGCGATATCGCTGCGTGTAACACCCCCTTAAAGAACACACCGGGAATACAAACAAGGGGAGTGAATGAATAACTTATCCTCAGATGATTCAAGGAGAGGAACTGCAACAACAATAAAGTTTCTCAAGATGAATCCAAGACGACTGCTTACACTAAAGAATTGTAAAAGGTATTAGACCTATCACTAGCACAGACCAGAAGGAAATGAGGGTTTTTAAGGACACAATAGGAAGTGCTGATGAGAACATCTGACGGTGAGTAACTCCGCAGGATCCTAAAGGGAAAGGGATAAACCCCAACCAAAGGAGATACATAAGATATCATATACACCAAACAGCAATAATAGAAGGTCAGGGAGTAGTTTGCGCAGCGGAATGCTGCAATCTTCTATAGCCGGACACCACAGGGCTGTCTATCACCTGTGACAAATATATCTTACATTAACACTCTTTATCCTACATAGCATAAAAACATATGTACATACATTTGCAATAAAGCCATCGATGTGTTCAGGAGGGTATACGACCGAAGGTCGACCTCCTTACAGTGTATACTCTCTAGTGCAAAGGTTGGACCAAATGACCAGACTGAAAAACGTACAATGGAAAATGGATAACGGTGAGAGAAGAATGACCTACAATGAAGTGGCTGAAAGCAAATGTCTGGACAAGTCCCATTTGCAACGATGTAATTATCTCATCTTTCCGGTGCGGGTCGTGCACCTGTGTGCCTGACATTGCTCATTTCATTCTGGTCTCCATCTGTGTCGCTCAGCTAATATATCAATCTAAAGGAATTATTTTCTACTGCATCGGTTTATTATACCTGAGTCAAATAATGATTCTTAGCATGTGGCATTTTCAGCAGAGCACATTACTGGCAATTCTCCTGAGAAGTGTTAGCACGGAGAAGAACAAATTCATTAAACTCACAGACAATCTTCAGAATTTCTCTTTTTGCCAGTGATTTGTCTTTGTTCTATTTACCAAAGCTTAGAAATAATTTTTCGAATGCAGATCATCCCCTTTACAAGAAAATCATCTTTAGAGAACATTCTAATAATCGGGGTTTGATCTCAGGAATATTTTTTGTAATCCTTCCTGCTCCATCTGAATTCCCAAACAATGGTTGTCAGCCGTGCCCCTAATGTATACATTGACTTTAAGAGTTTATATACAGTGAGTCCACCCATATCCTGTCCACCGCCATTAACTTAAGAACGGCACAGCTATAGGCATAGAAGTGGTATCTAGGTATAGTAAGGTAGCCATGCACTACGCAATGAAACCACCTATAGCGCCACCTGGAGGAAAACAGCAAAGTTAGCATTTGTATTTCAAAAACGGAACGAGATAGAGAAAAAAAGTGAATTACAAAGTTGTAGGGCACCATCAATTCAATACGAATCGACACCTTGCATACAGAAATGCTATGATTAGAATGTGGAAAACTCACAAGGCTTCGGATGTGAAGCGATACCTCATGGAGACCTTCCTACAACTCATTGGGTATGGTGGCTGCGTGGAGTGGCCTCCACACTCACCTGACCTGACTCCATTGGACTTCTTTCTGTGAGGTCACATCAAACAGCAGGTGTATGCGACCCCTCCACCAACATTGCAGGACCTACGACGACGTATCACAGATGCTTGTGCAAACGTGTCACCTACCATATTGCACAGCGTGCAGCAAGATACAGTATGCTGTGCAGAGGCCAGATGTGCATTGCAGCTGACGGGGGCCACTTTGAGTATCAAAGTTAAATGAGCGCCATATGGTGACCAGCATTCAATGTTTCTGGGGGGTCATGGGTTTCATATCATAGCATTTCTGTATGCAAGGTGTCGATTCGTTTTGAATTGATGATGCCCTACAATTTTGTAATTCACTTTTTTCTCTATCTCGTTTTGTTTTCGAGATAAAAATGCTAACTCCGTTGTTTTCCACCGGGTGGCGCTATAGATGGTTTCATTGCGTAGCACATGGCTACTTCACTATACCTAGACACCACTTCTATGCCTATAGCTGCCGCCGTTCTCAAGTTAGTGGCGGAGGACAGGATATGGGTGGACACACTGTGTAAGTTAAAGATATCAAAGTTTGGACTCTACCATGGCAGTGTGTCCACTACTGTCTATAATTGTTTCCAACAAGAAAGACAGATACCAAATACTGAATTTGACAGAGAACATGGTGTGAAGCCAGCTTAAATTTCTTTCAATTTTCCACAGCTATCGGTGATTTGAGCACTTAGGCCTAGGACACACGGCGAGCAAAACGGTGGTAGTGGAATGCGATAAAAAAATCGCATTCCACTCAGACCAATATTACTCTCCTAGAAGGTGGCCCGATTTTAACGCATTGGGTATTCTAGAATTTATTGTGTAGTTAATGTATGTTTTTTGTTATATATATCGATGTTGTTGTGTGTAGTTGCCAGTGTTTGTGTAGGGCACTGTAAATGTTCTGGGTGTTGTCTGGGTGGGGGGTGGGAGAGCGGTGTTGTTTGTGTGTTGCGTTGTGTGTGTTGCGTTGTTTGTGGAGGGCTGTGTGTCTGCAGTGTTGTCTGTGTGTGGTGCTGTGTGTGTTGCGCATTTGTGTGGGTGTGGAGAGCGTGTGTGTGTTTTGGGGGAGGTATGTTTTGTGCAGTGTGTGTGTTGCGCGGAATGTGCGTATATTTGTGTATGCCGCTGTGTTTGTGTGTTGGGTGTTGTGTGTGTGCAGCGTTGTCTGTGTGTGGGTGTCTGTGTAGGGCAGTGTTTGTGGTTCCCAGTGTGTGTGTGTGTGGTGTGTTGTGCGGTGCGCGTGTGTCGCTGTGTGTGTGTTTTGGGGGGAGGTGTGCACCCCCATCGTGCTCCATCCCCCATGCTGCGCACCCCCCATCGTGCTCCATCCCCCATGCTGCGCACCCCCCATCGTGCTCCATCCCCCATGCTGTGCACCCCCTATCGTGCTCCATCCCCCATGCTGCGCACCCCCCATCGTGCTCCATCCCCCATGCTGCGCACCGCCATCGTGCTCCATCCCCCATTCTGCGCACCCCCCATCGTGCTCCATCCCCCATGCTGCACACTCCCCATCGTGCTCCACAGTCACACATCAGACAGTATACGCGCACACATCTGATCGCATACACTCACACCCCACTTCTCCCTGTGCCCTCCGGTGGGCGGTCCC
Source organism: Anomaloglossus baeobatrachus (assembly GCF_048569485.1). Taxonomy (NCBI): domain Eukaryota; kingdom Metazoa; phylum Chordata; class Amphibia; order Anura; family Aromobatidae; genus Anomaloglossus; species Anomaloglossus baeobatrachus. Next base: position 57,807,543 of record NC_134361.1, on the reverse strand, counting down.
ATCAGCTGTGCTGCACGCCGTGCTCCTCTGCCTTCTGCCGACACTCACAGATCCAATCGCATACACTCACCCTGACGATATCGCACATACGCGCTCACACACTCACAACATCCGGAGAAACCACATGCTTCCGGCCATGTGATCCTCCGGCAGGTCCTGGAAGGTCACTGCACGCACAGTATCACCGCCGAGAAGTAAGTGATATCACTGGATGTTGTGAGTGTGTGGAAGCGATCTGATGTGTGTGTGTGAGGTGTGTGTGAGAGTGAGTGAGTGTGATCTGATGTGTGTGTGTGTGTCTGTTTTATGTGTGTGCGTGTGTGTGTTCCGCCGCTGCAGGACCTTGATGCGCTCACCTGCTCCCGGTCGGCGTCTGGTGAGTATGATCGGGGGTCTTCTTTCTTCTGTCTTCTCTCTTCTGGGGGTACCCGCTGCCTTTAATGAAGTGTCTTGCAGTGTCTTTAAATCTTTCACCGCTGCATGACACTTCATTATTGACCGCAGCGTATGCCGCCTCCCTGCACATGTGTACCGGGAGCCGGTGTTCGCTGGTAACCATGATACACATCGGGTAACTAAGGGAAGCGCTTCCTATAGTTACGCGATGTGTATCATGGTTACCAGCGTACACCGGCTCCGTCACGATCCCAGCATCGCAAGGTTATGTCCGCCGGGGGCGGGGCCGAGTGTGCCAACGTGTGGCGGGGCCGAGCGGGCGAGGCGTCAGCGTATGCCGGCTCCCTGCACATATGTACCGGGAGCCGGTGTACGCTGGACCGGGCGATGCGTGCGGAGGGACGGGGCGAGCGGCTAATCCATGCGGGGGGGGGGGGGCCAGGCCGAGGCGAGCGGCCAATCCGTGGGTGGGGGCGGGGCCAGGCCGAGCCCAGCGGCCAATCCGACAGTTGTCACTGAAATGATACTGTCACGGTGACACAATTTTGGAGCAAGACAGACAGACAGACAGACAGAATAAGGCAATTATATATATAGATGGGGCAGCTCCCATTAACGATTATTTTCTCAGGCCTATTCGGAACGAGGAGACAGTCACAGCATGCTGCTAGTGGAATGTGATCCTGTTCCACTCGCACCCATGCAGGTCCAGTGCGAGTGCAGGGTGAGAATTGCAATAGCCGGCTACGGAGTAGAGAGGGAGATAAATCCCTCCCTCTCCTCCACAGCGCCGGCAATTCCCTTCGCAGCAGCGGCCCTCCCCTCTGCAGTGCCAGACCTCCCCTCTGCAGTGCCAGCCCTCCCCTCTGCAGTGCCAGCCCTCCCCTCTGCAGTGCTGGCCCCCCCTCTGCAGCTGTGGTCTGATCGCATGATTGGACCACAATCGCATGACCCTTGCATGACACTCGGCTCCCGCTGTGCTGCGAGCGAGAGCCGAGTGTCATGCGAGGACTCGCACAAATCACCATGTGGCCTCAGCCTTAGGAATTAACTCGTAAATTGATTTTCTAAAAACAGTAGCCATAATACTGTAATTTGGTAAGTAAATGAAATTCTGACTTTTTTTTTTAAAATCAAGCCACGATATGTCTGTGAAAGTTTAAATTGCGTAATATCTCATTTATCCTTTAGAAAGAAAGTCAAGGATTCTAATATCTAATATATAAAGCTGAGTGTATGTGTGTGTGTATGTGTATGTGTGTACGTGTGTATGTTCGCTAAAGGAATCCACACCGTCACATTTACAATCACAAATTATGCACAGACACCTCACCTGACTCAGGCAACATCATAGACTATGCTTTGAGGGGAAAATTTTAACCCTACGCTTTACAATTATTCGCCAAAAAACATGCTTACATTAAAGTCAATGTAGCTGGGAGCTACAGGTCATTAATAGGCGCTCTGATTGGTTGTTATTGGCAACGAAGGACATTCTTAGTATAAGAGGCTTATGTGTGAGGTAATAAGATTTCAGTAGAGACAGAGACACACAGACACACAGAGATACACAGAGACAGACACACACAGAGACAGACACACAGAAACAAGCAGAGACAGAGACACAAACAGACACACAGACACACACAGATACACATAGAGACACATACAGAGACACACACAGACACAAACAGAGACACACACAGAGACAGACACACACAGACACAGAGACACACACACAGACACGCATAGAGACACACAGAGACACAGAGAGAGAGACACAGAGACCGAGACACACACACAGACAAACAGAGCGAGAGACAGACAGAGACCAAGAGGGAGACAGACTGAGAGGGAGAGGGAGAGAGATAGAGAGACATTTAGTTACTATCCTGAGCAACGCCGGGTACTACAGCTAGTTTGGTTAATATACTACAGATAATGGGCCAATTCATTAGCTTTGGGGTGTAGCACAGTCACACCATGCCAGTCTTGATGGAGTACAAGAAGATGCACCAAATTGATTAAGAGGCGCACTCTACTTACTGAATTCGGCGCTTCTTCTGAGTGGCGTGTACTCCAGTGCACTGTGACATGCAAAACCCCGATATGTTTTATTAATTTGACAGGCATGGCCACACACATGTCCCATGCAAGTTTCCCTTCTTTCAGCAGGACTGATCCTAACTGCTGTGAAAACGACAAAGGGCAAACAATTTATTGCACTACTCTACATTGTGCAAAAATTGCGCAACTTTTTAAAGCTTTTTCTCAATTTTTTTAGCATAAAGGCTTTGATAAGTCAATCCCATATAGTTAAAAAACTTTCTAAAAAAAAGGTCCTGGAGGATTGAATGATTAAAAAATACATGTAAGCTTCTCCTACTTACCGTATTTGCTGTTACCAGTTGAGGGTGTGTCCCTACACTGTCCAATCATGGCTACTGTGTTATCTTTCACTTGAATTGTATTAATAAATTGACAAGTTGGTGTTACCACTTGGGGTGTGTTTCTACACTATCCAATCAAGGCTATCAGTGTTATATTCCACCAGGAAATGTATGAATAAATTGATAATTGGGTGTTACCACTTGGGGGTGTGTCCCTATACTATCAAAGCAGCCAGTGTCATACTGTGTAGGGATACTCCTCTTTTATAAAGGGACTATTCATATGTGTCAGCGCCCGTGTCAGCGGCCGAGCCGGTCGGATCCGGAGGGGTCTCCGGACCCGGGGGTCTGTGCGGACAGTCGAATTTGAAAAGGGAGGGGGGGATATGTACAGGGGAGTTAGAAGTTCGTGACACCAACCATGGTGCGTGGTAATTTGGAGTACCACTGTGACGCCCTGGGCAAGCCAGGGGTCACAGGTCACAACACCACACACACCCCACATTCCCTGCAGGAACACCAAGGTCAGAACACAAATCCTTGTTGCCTTCCTCCAGGGGCTGGTGTCCACACCAGGGGGTGGGCCAGGCGGTTGGCTCCACCGACCGAGGAGTTCACAGCCCTGGAGGTGGGAAAACCAGGCAGAAGGGTTTAGAGAGAGATGAGTTTGAGAGTTTGAAGTGTGAGGAGTAAACAGTGGAGTTGTAGTGAGAGAAGGAAGAAGTGAAAAGAGAAAAGTGACAGCAAGAAGCCTGAAGTTGGTCCGGGTGTGTGCCCTGGACTGAGACAGCAAGGTTGGCAGACGGCGGTGACCGTCTGCAGGAGAGATTGCTCGGAGGTTGCCGAAAGGACCGTGGACTGGTGGTGACCCGGCGGTACCGGAGCGGTATAGAAAGAACAGTCAGCACCAGGGCAGGGGCCTTTCGGATCCCAGCAAGGCTAGGAGTCGCCATAATTTGCCAAATCCGTCAGTGAAGGGGACCACTGGGTCTCCCAACAACCAAGTCCCGATTGAAGGCAACAGTCCGACCGTTAAGGGGAGACACCGCCACCGCCAAGGCACCAGTTTCCCAGGGCCAGCGCCTGCGGGCAAGAGAGGGGCTCCTCCGGCTCATATCTAGGTCGGGGAGCGGGTTACCGGTGGGAATCCATCGCTACCAAAGGACTATACATAGGTGCAGGGAAGAGACCGTCACCGCTAATTGCAGGGAACATCAGCACCGTAGCCGTCCGAGGGACCCGTCCAACCAGCCGTTTGTTTACCGAGAACTTTGTCATCATCCTTTGGCTGAGTGAGTACCTCCGTGCCGTGCGGCACAACGCTGCCCCTGCACCTCCACAGGCCCCATAACCCGCCTGTCCACCATCCCAACCCCATCACTGGGCCCCGGGACCACCAAACCCCCTACCCACGGAGGGGCAAATCAACAACTGGCTGCTCCATACCACCACTCCCGGGCTCCCCAGACAGAGCAGTGGTGGTGTCCACACAATCACCACAACCGTGGGTGGCGTCACGGACAATAAACTATCCCAACAACCAAACCCCTTTCACTCACGGGCGAGGTGCGCCGCTCGAGTCCCCGGGATCCGGCCCATCGCTCGAGCCACCGAGCAGCAGCAGGCCGCAGTAGCAGCGGCAGCCGGACCCGAGCAGTGGGAGAGCGCAGCGTCCCCTCCTCCGCCCGCGACACCACCGCTGCTGTTGGGGAGCCAGGTGGCGGTGGTATGGCAGCAAGGTGTCTAACCCCTCCGTGGGTAGGGGGTTTTGCCCCGGGTCCAGTGGCGGTAGTGAAGAAGGGTGCCGTTGGGAAAAGGAAGGGTTTCTGCGTAGTCACTCAGTCCGAGAATAATGACACCGACAGCTTGTAAACCAGAATTCTGAGCACCGCTGCAGCAAAGAGGGAGCACGCTTGGATCCGTGCCCTTGGTGTTGCTTGTTAGCCTGTGGCCTTTTCCATGGCACACTGTTCACTGTTTGGACCCTATAGTGTTGAACTGATCGGGTCCCGCTCACCCATATGGCTAACGGAGTGAGCTTGCTCTCAGGGTTCACACTTGGGATTTGATGGACTGTGTTTTGGGAAAAGTCCTATCCCTTCGTTGTGCTAGTACCCCGATTTTGGAGCAGGTGAGGGATGAATCTTGAAGACTTCACCCCCGTCGGGTAAATTACCAGGACACTTGAAGCTACTTCCCGGCCTAGGGTACACGTACCCCATCGTGCCCTGGCCCCTGCCCGGAGATGGCTCAAGGCCGCCGGCTGCCCTCCTCAGCAATCCGTGCTCCTTGACAAGATCCCCTGCAACCAGGGTTCCAGCTCTTACCAGGCCCAGACCAATGTCTGCCACCTAGTAGTCTTCAGGAGCCCTGCTCTAAACCAGTGACCTCTCCTTCTGAGAGTCACAATCCTCACTCCTTCTCCTTCCACTCCTTTCTCAGTTCTCCTCTCACTTTTCACTTTCCCCTTACCAACCACCCAATTGGGCGGCTCTATTCCCTTCAGGCCCCCAATGGTGTGTCTGGTGGGTGTGGTGCAATGTGTTCCTAGGGTTTTGACTGGCTTTGATCTTAGTAACACCAAAGAACAGGGATCCGTAACCAAGGAGGATGCGGATACTGTGCAGAAGGGCAGATTGCACAATACCCTGTGACGACCTGATAGGCTAGGGCGTCACACATACATTTCTAGGAATGATATCAGAGGAAAGGCACAACACAGTTGTACTCCAAGATACTCCAGAATTATTTCACGCAAAATACCATTATTTACTAAGACGACCTAATGGAGGAGCTTTCATGCATTTTTTTTAAGCCATCATCTAATGTATGAACGATCCAGAATTCCAAAACCAATCCAGTAATGTATTGTAAAAGAAATTGATTTCTAAGATCCTGTGTCCCATATAAACAAGAAACCTCCATTAAAATTAATGTCTTTGCAAATCAAACCCGGTGTTTGTGATTCGGAGTTACTGCCGTCTCTGTCAAGCAAAAAAGAGGATCATCAACATATAATTCTTGGATGAAACAATGCCATTGTGTATCTGTAAAGACTATTATTGAGTAAACGCGTGTTCCTCACTAAACGTATGTACGATATGAGACAAGAACAGCTGAAGAATAAAATGACATTTATGATACGAGTCAGATATTTCTATTATTCTCTAGATCAATATAATCTTAACGTGAAAAAGAACAGCGGAGCGGACCTTTGATTTCTTCCACTGGCTCTTTTTCTTGTTCTCGCAAATAGCCTTGTAGACTATTGATCCTAATTTTTATCCTCAAGGGAGTAATTGGTCAATGTAAGTGGTAATAGGCTGTAATAAAGTACAGGAGCCTCCGGTTATAAAATAAGACTGATGAAGGTGAAGTGATTGCCTGGAAGAGCCCCCCCATACCAGGTGTACCCCGACATGTCACTTCTGTCACCTGAGAGTTGTAACAGTGTGCCGAATGAGAACATACAAGACTTTACTGAATTTGTAATAACTGCTCCTCTTCGAGCACCATTTTGCATTTTGTATAAAATTCCGTGATTCCTTTTAGAATTACCTTTTCCTTGGCCAAAGCTTTATTTTTTTGATACAGAGTGCCCAAGCTACTTATTTGTTCTACAGTTAAGGAGAACATATTACATGGATTTGCCACAATAGTGTCAAGCAATGACCACCGGGGTTCCACCGCAACAGACAGGGTATACAGGGAATACAATACAATGGTGGGCCCTGATGCTAGGGAAAAGGGAGCAGGGTCACCCCACCCGCTATTGTTAGCAGCAGGTCCTGGCTATAATACACAGACATTACTTGCAGAGTATGGGAGAGCTCTCCCCATGAGCCCACTCCATACACCCACTTCTTGTAGGACTGAGGTCATGAAACAGTTAAAGGGACCTGTCACCCGATTTGGCGACTGTAAGCTGCGGGCACGACTAGTGAGCTCTTATATACAACATTGTAACATGCTGTATATAAGAGCCCAGGCTGTGTAGAACAAAAAAAAATCATTTTATAATACTCATACTCACCTAAGGGGCAGTGCAGTGCAGACAGTCTCTGTTCTCCGGTACCGGCACCTCCTCTTTCGGCCATCTTTGTCCGCCTTCTTTTAAAGCCTGGGTGCATGTTGCGTCCTACGTCATACACACAGGCCGGCATTGAGGTCCTGTGCAGGCGAACTTTGATCTGCCTTGAGCAGGGCAGATCAAAATATTACAGTGCACTTGCGCAGGACCTCAATGCTGGCCTGTGTGCATGACTTAGAACGCAACATGCACCCAGGCTTTAAAAGAAGGAGGACAAAGGTGGCCGAATGAGGAGGCGCTGGTACCGGAGAACGGAGACAGTCTGCACCGCACCGCCCCTTAGTAGAGTATTATAAAGTTATTCTTACAGTTAGGTCCAGAAATATTTGGACAGTGACACAATTTTCGCGAGTTGGGCTCTGCATGCCACCACATTGGATTTGAAATGAAACCTCTACAACAGAATTCAAGTGCAGATTGTAACGTTTAATTTGAAGGTTTGAACAAAAATATCTGATAGAAATTGTAGGAATTGTACACATTTCTTTACAAACACTCCACATTTTAGGAGGTCAAAAGTAATTGGACAAATAAACCAAACCCAAACAAAATATTTTTATTTTCAATATTTTGTTGCGAATCCTTTGGAGGCAATCACTGCCTTAAGTCTGGAACCCATGGACATCACCAAACGCTGGGTTTCTTCCTTCTTAATGCTTTGCCAGGCCTTTACAGCTGCAGCCTTCAGGTCTTGCTTGTTTGTGGGTCTTTCCATCTTAAGTCTGGATTTGAGCAAGTGAAATGCATGCTCAATTGGGTTAAGATCTGGTGATTGACTTGGCCATTGCAGAATGTTCCACTTTTTTGCACTCATGAACTCCTGGGTATCTTTGGCTGTATGCTTGGGGTCATTGTCCATCTGTACTATGAAGCGCCGTCCGATCAACTTTGCGGCATTTGGCTGAATCTGGGCTGAAAGTATATCCCGGTACACTTCAGAATTCATCCGGCTACTTTTGTCTGCTGTTATGTCATCAATAAACACAAGTGACCCAGTGCTATTGAAAGCCATGCATGCCCATGCCATCACGTTGCCTCCACCATGTTTTACAGAGGATGTGGTGTGCCTTGGATCATGTGCCGTTCCCTTTCTTCTCCAAACTTTTTTCTTCCCATCATTCTGGTACAGGTTGATCTTTGTCTCATCTGTCCATAGAATACTTTTCCAGAACTGAGCTGGCTTCATGAGGTGTTTTTCAGCAAATTTAACTCTGGCCTGTCTATTTTTGGAATTGATGAATGGTTTGCATCTAGATGTGAACCCTTTGTATTTACTTTCATGGAGTCTTCTCTTTACTGTTGACTTAGAGACAGATACACCTACTTCACTGAGAGTGTTCTGGACTTCAGTTGATGTTGTGAACGGGTTCTTCTTCACCAAAGAAAGTATGCGGCGATCATCCACCACTGTTGTCATCCGTGGACGCCCAGGCCTTTTTTAGTTCCCAAGCTCACCAGTCAATTCCTTTTTTCTCAGAATGTACCCGACTGTTGATTTTGCTACTCCAAGCATGTCTGCTATCTCTCTGATGGATTTTTTTCTTTTTTTTCAGCCTCAGGATGTTCTGCTTCACCTCAATTGAGAGTTCCTTAGACCACATGTTGTCTGGTCACAGCAACAGCTTCCAAATGCAAAACCACACACCTGTAATCAACCCCAGACCTTTTAACTACTTCATTGATTACAGGTTAACGAGGGAGACGCCTTCAGAGTTAATTGTAGCCCTTAGAGTCCCTTGTCCAATTACTTTTGGTCCCTTGAAAAAGAGGAGGCTATGCATTACAGAGCTATGATTCCTAAACCCTTTCTCCGATTTGGATGTGAAAACTCTCATATTGCAGCTGGGAGTGTGCACTTTCAGCCCATATTATATATATATATATATATATATATATATAATTGTATTTCTGAACATGTTTTTGTAAACAGCTAAAATAACAAAACTTGTGTCACTGTCCAAATATTTCTGGACCTAACTGTATGTTCTCCCCACCGGCCTGGGCTCTTATATACAGTATGTTAGAATGCTGTATATAAGAGCCCACTGGGGGTGGCCGCAGCTTATAGTCACCAAATCTGGTGACAAGTTCCCTTTAAGTATTAAAAGGAACCTGTCAAATTACTTCTGCCCTGAAAACCAGCAGCATTAAAAGTTACATGTCAAAATTCTCTTCCTATCCAGCCCTGTAACATCATTCACTAAAATAAAACTTAAAAAAACATCATCTCCATTTTTGTAGGGTTTTGACTAGTTGTAGGGGTATTGTTTCCCCTCTTTCTATGTTACCATGCCCCTGTGGCTGTCATAACATGATTTCCATGAGCCAGCGCTACTACCAGCTCCTGGAAATTTTGTGCATGAACGCGGCTCATTTTGTCAATTTCAGTGCGCCTGTGAAGCAGGGTGGATGCTTCCTGGCTTAATTAGGCACAGTTCAGAATAGATATACGTGAGCCATCTCCTGAACATGTGCAGTGCGCCTAATGAAGCCAGGAAGCATATACCCAGCTCCTGAGGCGCACTGACGAAATGAGCTGAGCACATGCGTGAGATTTCCATTAACTGGCAGTTGTTTTGCTTATGGAAATCATGCTATCACACCCACAGGGGCGTGATAACCCAGAAACAGGCCCGACTAGTCAGGGGAAACAACGCACCTTCGACTAGTCAAGGCTCTAATTTGCATACGAAAAATGAAGGTAATAAATGCTTTTTTAAAAGTTTTATATTAGAGAATGATGTTATACAGGGATGGTTGGGAAGAGAATTTTGACATGCAAATGCAAATATTTGTCACCGGAGTGACAGGAATGGGGGGGAGTGACTGGATGGGAGACCCTATGCTGACCCTCAGACTAAGCATAGCCTAGGCTTTCCCTTTACCCAGATGTACGCTTAAAGGTAGTGACGTCTATGTCACTGGAATGACAAGAATGGGGGAGTGACTGAATGGGAGACCCTACGCTGACACTCAGATTTAGTGTACCCTAGGCTTTCCCTTAACCTAGAGATACACTTAAAGGTAGCGATGTCTTGGCCTCCAACATCTCCCTATCCTTGAACCTGTTGGTAAGACCCCCTTCCACAACCCACCACCCAGGGGAAGGGCAAGGATAGAAGCGGAAAACCCCACCGACTAAACTGACAGACAGAGGTAGAAAACAAACTCACTCACACCTAATACTAACAATAGGGAACAACAAAAGGTGTACAGGGAGGGGAAACATTGAAAGAAGAAAATAACAAAACAAGCTACCTTCACACACACACCAATACAACTGACGACAGCAGGAGCAGCAGGAGCAGAAGATACAGGAGCAGCAGTAGTAATAATAGCAGCAGCAGAATCAGCAGCAGGAGCAGGAGGTGCAGGAGAATCAGCAACAGGAGGAACAGCAGCAGCAGCAGGAGGAGGAGAAGGAGGATCAGCGGTATCAGCACCTCCTCACAACTGTATTCTTGGCTCCAGACTGAACTGAATAACCAGCATCTACTGCAGGAAGCAGAGGGTTTTTATCCATGCCAGAACTGATCATCAGCAAAATCACCTGGGCAGAGTTAATGAGATTGCAGCTAGCAAGGAAAACTGACGTTAACTCTGCGACTGCCAAAAGAAAATCATACGTTTAATGTGTAAGGCCTCTGATGATTAAAGAGACCCTGAGCCTGTCACTAACTTCACCAAGAGACGACCGTGACAATACTGCTGGCTTGCATGGCATAAGGGACATATGACAGGTTCCCTATAAAGCAATCTTTTTTCCCCAGATTGGGTTCATTAGGTTGCAAATTGACTAATAGAAACCAGTGACTGTCTCTGCCTCCACAGTACGCATGACCTCATCTTGGACCCGAGAAGAAGCTTCTGTAAGACATTTTCCTGAACCGAACCCCTATAATGAAGTGCGTCTTCTCAATTCTAACCTGTACTGCTCACTAGTATGTGAGATATTTTGACTAATAGAAACCACAGCGCCTGCCTCTGCCTCTACGCATAAACTGCTCTTGGACCCAAAAAGAAGCTTCTGTAAGATGTTTTCCTGAACCAAACCCCTATAATGAAGCATTGCTTGAAGTGCATCTTCTCATCCTTAACCTATACCGCTAACTAGCATGTGAGAAATTTTGACTAATAGAAACCACAGTGGCTGCCTCTGCCTCTACGCATGACCTTCTCTTAGACCCAAAAAGAAGCTTCTGTAAGATGTTTTCCTGAACCACACCCCTATAATGAAGCATTGTTTGAAGTGCGTCTTTTTAATTCTAACCTATACTGCTCACTAGTATGTGAGATATTTTGACTAATAGAAACCACAGCGGCTGCCTTTGCCTCTGCCTCTACTCATGACCTCTACTTGGACACGAGAAGAAGCTTCTGTAAGATGTTTTCTTGAACCACACCCCTATAATGAAGCATTGTTTGAGTGCGTCTTCTCAATCCTAACCTGTACCGCTCACTAGTATGTGAGATATTTTGACTAATAGAAACCACAGCAGCTGCCTCTGCCTCTACTCATGACCTCATCTTGGACCCGAGAAGAAGCTTCTGTAAGATGTTTTCCTGAACCAAACCCCTATAATGAAACATTGCTTGAAGTGCGTCTTCTCAGCCCTAACCCATACCGCTCACTAGCATGTGAGATATTTTTAGCATACTGCGTTACTATCCGACAAAATGTATGACATTTAACTAATCAAGAGCACGCCGTCTAAACCACACAGAACGGCGAGGAAGGAAGAAGGAACAAGATTGAATAGGCATTTTCTCCATTGTCTGTTAAAATTCATTATGAGCTATAGAATTGTTTCATGTGGATTTGATATAAAATTGTAATAGTTGCAAACCAGACAGCAAGTGCTATAATTTAAAAGGCATTTTCATTTTTCACATGCCAATTCTAGGTACCAATTACAAAGTATTGTCAGCTTTTTTTTCCTTCTGAAGGAGAAACTGTAAAGTCGCAATCGATTTCAGGCTTGTAACTTGTTCTATAAATTCATGGAGTCCAATATCAAGAGGTAAAAGAAATTACAATCATAAATCAGTTAATATTTTATATGACACGTCTACAGACTATGTCGGCGGCAGACAGGCATCTGGTGTTCTCCCGCCGTAAATAGGTCTAGGGGGCGATATTCGGCACCATACGTACCATTTACATTTAGATTTGTTTGCACATGACAATATGTTCCATTTGGGGCCGACAAACAATCATTTATATATATTGATTGCATATGCTTTATATTGCGTCTATGGTTGAAGCATCTGATGATATTCATGAGGCCGTAACATCACCTGAGGCTCTGGATGTTCTCTTCATGCATAATTACAATCAGGAAATTTTCGGTCCTTTTAGCTTTAGGAGAAAGAGCACCACTGCCTATTTTTTGAGTTTGTGATTGTGCGAAACAAATGAGGAAAATCGGAAAATTCAAAATATGGCAGACTAGGGAAATAAGATTTTAATATTTTATCAAAACAAGCCTGTCACCTGATTTCGCATATCACCTGTGTACATTATTAAATAGATCTCTTAGGGGTACTTTGCACGCTGCGACATCGCAAGCCGATGCTGCGATGTCGAGCGCGATAGTCCCCGCCCCATCGCACATGCGATATCTTGTGATTGCTGCCGTAGCGAACATTATCGCTACGGCAGCTTCACATGCACTTACCTGCCCTGCGACGTCACTCTGGCCGGCGACCCGCCTCCTTCCTAAGGGGGCGGGTCTAGCGGCATCACAGCGACGTCACACGGCAGGTGGCCAATAGAAGCGGAGGGGCGGAGATGAGCGGGACGTAAACATCCCGCCCACCTCCTTCCTTCCTCATTGCAGCCGGGACGCAGGTAAGGAGATGTTCCTCGCTCCTGCGGCTTCATACACAGCGATGTGTGCTGCCGCAAGAACGAGGAACAACATCGTACCGTCGCTGCTGCAAAATTATGCAAATGTCGGACACTACACCGATCATACGATAACGATGCTTTTGCGCTCGTTAATCGTATGTAAAAGGATTCACATACTGCGATGTCGACAGCGACGCCGGATGTGCGTCACTTTCGATTTGACCCCACCGACATCGCACCTGCGATGTCGCAACGTGCAAAGTACCTCTTAGACCTGATAAGGCTGGTGTACTTTTAAAAAATGATATTAACCCCTTCACTCCAAGGTGATTTTCCATTTTTCGTTTTTGTTTTTTTTCCTCCCCTTTTTCCGAGAGCTGTAACTTTTTTATTTTTGAGTCAATCTTGCTATATGAGGGCTTGTTTTTTGTGGGATGAGCTGTACTTTGAAATGGAACCATACGTTTTACCATATAGTGTACTGAAAAACGGCAAACAAATTCCAAGTGCGGAAAAATTGCAAAAAAGTGTGATTACGTGATGGTTTTTGGGATATTTTATTCACCGTGTTTACTATATGGTGAAACTGATGTATCAGTGGGATGCCTCAGGTCGGTATGCGTTCATAGACACCAAACATGTATAGGTTTACTTTTATCTAAGGGGTTAAAAAAAATCAGAATTTTGGCCAAAAAAAGTGGCACTCATTTTTGCGCCATTTTCCATGACCCGTAGCGTTCTCATTTTTCTCGATCTATGGCTCAGTGATGACTTATTTTTTGCGTCTCGGGGTGACATGTATAATGGTACTATTTTTGCGCATATGCTTAGCTTTAATTGCTTGTTATTGCATTTTGCGCAAAATTTGAGACAACCAAAAAAAAAAATTTTGACTTTTGGAATTTTTTTTGCAGCTACGCTATTTACCGATCAGATTAATTGTATTTATATTTGGATAGATCGGGCATTTCTGAATGCGGCGATACCAAATATGTGTATATTTTTTTAACCCTTTAATTTTCAATGGGGTGATTTAAACTTTTAGGTTTTTTAATTTGTTTTTTCATTTTTTTTAAACTTTTTTTTTCTTTACTAGACACTCTAGAGGGCTATAAGGATCAGCAGTCTGATCGCTCATTCATTTCTCCCGATCACAGAGGTGCACAGCTCAGATCAGCAGAAATTCTCGTCTTCTATAACAGCCAGCGCTCTGCCAGCTGTAATAGGAAGCGAGTGATGATAGTGACAGGAGTCATCACATGAGCCTGTGCTACCATGGCAACCATCGGCTCCCCGTGATTACATCATAGGGCTTGTGATGGCAGTGGGTAAGTGCACATTACCCGCTGCGGCACTTTAAGTCTCGCTATCACATTTTGACAGTGCGATTTAATGGGTTAACAGGCATGGGTGGATTGCAAATCCATCTGCGCCTGCGAGGCACATATGTCTACTGTACAAATCAACAGACATGTGTGGGGATCGCCGCTGACTCACAGAAGCAGCCAGTGGTTATTGCCCCTTCATGATTTAGGACGTACCGGTACATCCTCGGTTATGAAAGGGGTTAATTATCTACAGAACCATTTACAGTCTCTGTTACAGAATTGCAATGTATCTGTAATAATCAATACTATACTGTGGCATCCTATTTTTTTTTCTTGCACCAATAGACTTGAATGAGAGAGTCTCAATCGATTTTTTTCACACGCAGATTATTTCAATGAAAACAAAAACAGTCATCCAAACTGCCTCGTTGAGTAAGATTGATTCGAGTGCTATCCGGGTTTTTTAGCTCTTGGCCCGAAAATATTCTTGGGAACCGTTCCATCTGTACCTGCAGCTTGTCCTGAGCAGTGTAAGATCTCAAAAGAATTGTCTGTCAATCAGGCCAGGTAAGCGTAGATTTTGGTGGAATTTTCAAAAAGAGTTTCAAAGTAAGTACAGCAGCCTAACCAGGTCTAAAAGACCCACAATCAGGGCTAAAAGTTTCAAGACTGTCACAAATTTTGGTTTTCACAAATTTTCTTGTTTCATTTTTTATAGAGGTCGTTTGCATTAGCTATAGATTGTTATGAAGTTTGATAAGATGAATTACAAAGAAAAAATGCAAAGTCAATCCTCTCTAGAGATGAGCGGACCCGTGGAAGTTCGGTCAGCAGTCTGGATGCACATGCCCTGATCACACCTCTCTCTCCTCTCAGCCTGGTTTACAGTGTGGTGCTTTCATGTGACAACCGCTGCAATGTCCCAATCAGTAGATAATATATCACACTGCACGATCTACACATCACAGCACTTGTCACATGAAAGCACCGCACTGTAAAGCAGGATGAGAGGAGAGTGAAGTGTGATCTGGGAATGCGTGCCTCCAAACTGCAGTCACTCCCATCAGTGACGTGCCCTGCTCAGTTTGTCCAATTCCGGTCTCTAGACTGGAAGGGGTACTTTGCATGTTGCGACATCGCTAGCATCGGGTAACGATGTCCAGCGTGATAGCACCCGCCCCCGTCGCACATGCGATATCAGGTGCTTGCTGCCATAGCTAACATTATCGCTACGGTAGCTTCACACGCACATACCTGCTCGGCGACCTCGCGGTGATGCCGAACGCACCTCCCGCTTGAAGGAGGGTTTGTTCAGCAGTCACCGCGACGTCACTAAGCGGCCGGCCAATAGAAGCGGAGGGGCGGAGATGAGCGGGACGTAACATCCCGCCCACCTCATTCCTTCCGCATTGCCGGCGGGACGCAGATAAGGAGATGTTTGTCGTTCCAGCGGCTTCACACACAGCGATGTGTGACTGCGCTGGAGCGACAAACAACATCGTACCTGCAGCAGGAGCGACATTATGAAAATGAACGACGTGACTCAGATCAGCGATTTTTGACTGTTTCACGCTCGTTCATCGTCGCTCCTAGGATTTGCACATTGCCATGTCGCTACCGGCGCCGGATGTGCGTCACAACAACCGTGACCCCGACGATATTTCGGTAGCGATGTCGCAACATACAAAGTGCCCCAAAGGATCAAATAAAACATCAATAAAGGTATATATGTACCTCAGAGAGATCAGCTTACATGAGTAAGGTAGGTAGCAGAAGTATTGGAAACAAGAGGCATAATGACCGCGATTGCAGAGATTGCCACTGCCACCGGGCCCGGCAGGGTAAGGGGCCCAGCGTCCGCCCTGCAGAGAAGCACCCGGCTCCTTTCTGTTTCAAGAGGAGCTGTGCTGTAACAGAAGACCACGCGGCATAGAGGACTATGGGAGGTGCATTATAATAAATGGAGGGCTATGAGGGCTACATTATACATGGAGGACTATGTGAAATGCATTATAATACATGTAGGACTATGGGGGTGCATTCTAATACATGAGAGGTTATGTGGGACCCATTATACTATATGGAAGGCTATGTGGGGGCTATTATCATATTTGGAGAACTTTATACGAGTGGGGGACAAAGATACAAGGATGGGAAAGTTTTGTGCTGAGGGAAAAAGGCTCCTTCCCTCAGCACCCAGCTTTCCCATGGTCTGCTGTACATCTTCCCTCAGCACCCAGCTTTCTCGTGCTCTGATATCATGGGAAAGCTGGGTGCTGAGGGAAAGATGTATATCAAAGCATGGGAAAGCTACATGCTGATGGAAAGTGTATGGCAGAGTATGGGGAAGCTGGGTGCTGAGAACAAGATGGATATCAGAATATAGGAAAGCTGTGTGCTGATAGAAAGGGGGATTTCAGATCATGGGAAACCTGGGTGCTGAGGGAAAGAGTCAAGTGTCAGTGTTGTTATCACGTACACTGAGTGTTGTCGTCAGTATCCCGTACCCTGAGTGTCCAAACTTTGCACCAGGGCCCATCAACCTCTAGTTATGCCACTGTTTGGGAAAGTGTTGGTTTGGAAAAGTTAGGACAAATGAAAGGGGATCACGTTAGTAGTGGAAAACTTCTTTAAGAGAACATAAATTGAAAAAAGAATAGTATTAATTAGTACTAATAATGTTCAGATTATTAAAGCAAAACATATAGGAAGAATCAAGTTCAGGACATTCATCTTTAACAGTGAGCAGGGTTGTCAACCATCTATAAATCCTTAGACAGTTCGTAAAAATAGAAGACTTATTTCCAGTGTCTGTAATTTTCATTGAAGCTGAGTAACTTTTTACAGATGATTGTGACAGTAATTATCCTCATTTTACAGGTCATTGTGAATGTGGCTAATGTGCCCATATGAGTGTTTTAGTCTGTAGACAGATATCACTCAATGACATGACCTTTATGATTTTTTTATATTTTTCCATTTTCTTATTCTTAAAAAATAAGCATCTGTCCATGATTTTCTGATAAGTTGTCCAGGAAACAGAAATAATCAGGTTGGCAACCTTGGTGGCGACTTCTGTCTTGCGTGATATTAGCGACTGACAGTGTATGATCATTAATAATAACATGCCTGACATTTAACAGCTCTCATTCTTGTCTATGTCTTAATAGCTGTAACCTTGCTCTTTCTAATATTTCTAGTGGTGCGGCAGTAATTAAGGGATTTTATGGTATATATCATGTATATTAGCACATGCTGGCTTAATTGCATTGAAAGACGCCTGAGTGTTATAAACTCTCCCTCTTCTTACCATCGCTTGTAGTAATAAAATTTTCACTTAAAGGGGTTGTTTCATCTGCAACTTCATATATGTACTGTATATATTCCTCTATTTTCCACTATTTGTTAGAATTATTTGTATATACTCTATATTCTGGAACACAATTTTTTTCCCATCAATAGTGATCTACTTTTCATATTCTAGTTACAGTCTTTGTGATCTAAGGTTGCTAATGAGCATGTCAATCTGCTGTGTACGTTGTGTTGGTCGTGTATTTGCAAATCCACTTTCCCTATCCTCTGTCCCCCCTACTTCCCTTCAGGAGCATATAGGTCAGTGGTGGCTAACCTATGACGCACGTGTCAGAGGTGACACGCTGAGCCATTTTTGCTGACACACGCGGAAAGGGCAGGCAACCGCATCCCGATCTATAAGATAAGCCGAGGTCGCTGGTGATTTAACTAGAGCTGCATGTGCGGCTAAACTGTTTGGAAATTACTGGCCCAGAGGGGCGTATTTGCAGTTCTAGTTAAATCACTGGCGGCAGCGACTTATCTTATAGATCGGGATGCGGCTGCCAGTAATTTGTGTTCTGTACCTTTAATCAGGGTCCTGAGTGAGGCGTGCTTACATACCATGCAGTACTCTCTCTCTAACCCTCCAGAGTGGAGAATGAGAGAGGTGCTATTGCAGGTGGGCGCCGGGCGGCATTACAGTGTGGCTGCGGAAGTAAGGCCACACATCAGCACATTTATAGAGCATTGCTGTTGCCAGTCGGAATCTGGTTCAGCAGTAATCATAATATGTAATAAAAATTTTGGTGGGGGGGACGGGGGAGCAAGGAAGAGGAGATAATGACTGCTGTGGGGAGTGGGAGAGGAAATAATGACTGCCGGGAAGAGGAGATAATGACTGCTGGGGGAGAGAAGATAATGACTGCTGGGGGAAAGGAAATAATGACTGCTGGGGGGAGAGGAGATAATGACTGCTGGGGGAGAGGAGATAATGACTGCTGGAGGGAGAGGAGATAATGACTGCTGTGGGGGAGAGGAGATAATGACTGCTGGGGGAGAGGAGATAATGACTGCTGGGGAGAGGAGATAATGACTGCTGGAGGGAGAGGAGATAATGACTGCTGGAGGGAGAGGAGATAATGACTGCTGGGGGAGAGGAAATAATGACTGCTGGAGGGAGAGGAGATAATGACTGCTGTGGGAGAGGAACTAATGACTGCTGGAGGGAGAGGAAATAATGACTGCTGCAGGAGAGGAGATAATGACTGCTGTGGGAGAGGAGATAATGACTGCTGGGGGAGAGGAAATAATGACTGCTGGGGGAGAGGAGATAATGACTACTGTGGGGAGAGGAGAAAATGACTACTGGTGGGAGAAGAGATAATGACTGCTGGGAGGAGAGGAGATAATGACTGCTGTGGGGAGAGGAGATAATGACTGCTGGGGGAAAGGAAATAATGACTGCTGGGGAGAGGAGATAATGACTACTGTGGGGAGAGGAGAAAATGACTACTGGTGGGAGAAGAGATAATGACTGCTGGGGGGAGAAGAGATAATGACTGCTGTGGGGGAGAGGAGATAATGACTGCTGGGGGAGAGGAAATAATGACTGCTGGAGGGAGAGGAGATAATGACTGCTGTGGGAGAGGAACTAATGACTGCTGGAGGGAGAGGAAATAATGACTGCTGCAGGAGAGGAGATAATGACTGCTGTGGGAGAGGAGATAATGACTGCTGGGGGAGAGGAAATAATGACTGCTGGGGGAGAGGAGATAATGACTACTGTGGGGAGAGGAGAAAATGACTACTGGTGGGAGAAGAGATAATGACTGCTGGGAGGAGAGGAGATAATGACTGCTGGGGGGAGAGGAGATAATGACTGCTGGGGGAGAGGAGATAATGACTGCTGGGGGAGAGGAAATAATGACTGCTGCGGGAGAGGAGATAATGCCTGCTGCGGGAGAGGAGATAATGACTGCTGGGGGAGAGGAAATAATGACTGCTGGGGGAGAGGAGATAATGACTACTGTGGGGAGAGGAGAAAATGACTACTGGGGGGAGAAGAGATAATGACTGCTGCTAGGAGAGGAGATAATGACTGCTGGGGGGAGAGGAGATAATGACTGCTGGGGGAGAGGAGATAATGACTGCTGGGAAGAGGAGATAATGACTGCTGGGGGAGAGGAGATAATGACTGCTGGGAGGAGAGGAGATAATGACTGCTGGGAGGAGAGGAGATAATGACTGCTGGCGGAGAGGAGATAATGACTGCTGGGGGAGAGGAGATAATGACTGCTGGGGGGAGAGGAGATAATGACTGCTGGCGGAGAGGAGATAATGACTGCTGGGGGAGAGGAGATAATGACTGCTGGGGGAGAGGAGATAATGACTGCTGGGAGGAGAGGAGATAATGACTGCTGGGAGGAGAGGAGATAATGACTGCTGGGGGAGAGGAGATAATGACTGCTGGGGGAGAGGAGATAATGACTGCTGGGGGGGGAGGAGATAATCATTGTCTCCTCTCCCCCAGCAGTTATGATCATAAATGCTGGGGGGAGGGTGAGATGAGATAATGACTGCTGTGGGCAGAGGGAGAGGAGATAATGACTGCTGAGGGGGAGAGGAAATAATCATTATCTCCTCTCCCCCTCCCCCCAGCAGTCATTATTTGATAATGACTGCTGGAGTGGAGGGGGGAGGAGATAATGACTGCTGGGGGGAGCATGAGAGGAGATAATCATTATCTCCTCTCCCCTCAGCAGTCATTATCGCCTCTCCCCCTCCCCCCAGCAGGGATTATCAGATAACATTTTGTTATTACAGCAACAAATATCACAAAATTATGGATTTTTTTGAGAAGAGACACCACCGGACTTATGCTTGTATTTTTCATGAATTTTGACACCAATCTCAAAAGGTTAGCCAATAGCCATCACTGATATAGGCTATGCATGTGCAGCAGCTCCCCTTACTTGGCCACTGATGTGCCATATCATACAAGTGAATGGACATCCTGGAACTTGCAAATAGTTTGAAGAAGTACTGGATGTAAGTAATCGAAAACCTGTTTAATTCCATATGAGCAGAAATACTAAAGCCTTATATCTCTAGATGCATGCCTCAATCAGTAACATCCATTGGGAAGTACCGGTCTCCCACCATCACAGAAAATGGACACAACAGTCCAGGCAGTGGTGGTGGTAATGGCAGGGAATCATGGTGGGTAATATATGGCCCCATAATTTCACAAACAATACTCATTAGGCTTCGGGAAGGCCTTCTTCGGCTTGACTAACCTGGTGAACTAGTATTTATATGGTGTGGTTTTTTTTACCTTTTAGGGCCATCATTGATCCTCTTAGATATTGCTGAGAAGGACACGTTTTGCTAGCCATTTTGAACAGTTGAGAATGAAGTAGAACTGCATTATAAAGAGTAGTAGAACCAGAAAGACTTCATAGATCACATATAGTGTTGGCTCTAGTCCTGAGCAGCTAAGACCAATGGAGCTGAGAATGGGATGTCAAACTAAAAGATGGAGGTATTATGGAGATGCTGTGGGAGAGTGATATGGATGTGAGATCTTATTGTTGGCCAAAAACGGAAAGACAATCTTAACAGAACCACCATTCCCTCTGGATACTACAGAACTGTTTGTGACTAAATATCCCTGTGTGTATGGAAATGGTTAAAAAGTACCTGTCAGGTCCAGAAATGCTATTTACCTACAGATATAGGGATAATATGCCAGTAAATAGCATTAAAATCACTCCTTTACGAGGGGCAACTATTATATATCTATTTATTTATCAACTTTCAGCTCAATTTTCGAGCCATGGTGACTTGATGGATGAACGCTCTGTAGGAAGGTCAATCTTGTGCAGCCTAGATAGGTCCTCCAGGGTCTTCTCTGCCGTTATTCTGAGTGTATCAAGCCATCGGGTTGCTGGTCTTCCTCTTTGCCTTATTCCTTCTGTTTTTCTGACCATGATGTCCTTCTTCATTGACTGCTCTCTTTGTATGATGTGTCCAAAGTAGGCAAGTCATAGATTTTTTTGACAAATCACAGCTGTCATTAACTCCTTATATTACCCCAAATGCCACCTCACCAAAGCAATCGGCATGAGTTGGGTAAAGCACCAGGATTGGCATATGTAATGTGATGTTCCAATTTTGGTCAGCTGCAGGCTAGTATTTTTAGGCTTGGGGGGAGCAATATACATAGCTCCTCCCATCCTGATAATATCAATCCCCATCTGTCTGCTTTACTGTGGTAGGTTATCAAAAATGGGGGGGACCCGACAACTTTTTTTAAATGATTTATTTAAATAATTAAAAAAACAAAACAGAGGAGGATCCGCACTATTTTGATATCCAGCTATGGTAAAGCTCACAGGTTGTGGCTGCAACTTATAGCTGTTGTTTTACCCATGCTGGCTATAAAAATGTGGCGGGAGCCCATGTCTTTTTTTAATTTATTTATCTCTTTTTACACTAAAATACAGCAAACTGACTGCAACCAATCACAGACGCGGATACAGGGTGCGGGGCGTGTAAAGCAGTCTGAAACTAATCACAGACACTGAAACAAAAGATGGGCAGGGCAAGCAGTGAATATTGATGAACCTTAATAAGCGGATTTGGTAAAGAATCTGACTGCATTTTCCACCTGTAGCCGCTGCTCCAGTAAGGCAGACATCATATTATCATTATTTACTTACTTATTTAACCTATAGCTACAATTAAATAATATTTCTGGACATGACAGGTTCCCTTTAAATGGAATCTGTCAGCAGGTTTTTGCTATGTAATGTTTCAGCATTGTATCTCTTTTCAAACTCCGCACTGTAATTTACTTGCAAGGATTGTTTTAGCTCTAGGAGATTATCATTGTGGATTGGGTCAGCTAGAGTTCAGCTAGTCTGGCACTACCTCTGCTGTGATTGGCAGATAGCTGTCTATAGACATTTGACACTGAGATCCTTGTGTGGAGGGGCGCAGATTTTTCAGCTCTGCTGCATTGCTAAATCTAAAAACTCTGCTTGTGTCAGAACAGCTGCACCCAGTAAACTAAGTGACACATCGTTGGATTCAGGATCTCTTAGCCTACATTATGGTGCTCTCAGATGACTTGTAAAAAACCTGCTGACATATTCCCTTTAAGCTCTGATGCCCTCTTGTGAAATGAAGATTGTAGTCATTAGCAGTAAACTACTGAATTTTCTGGATTGTAAGATGCACTTTTTTTCCCTGAAAACTGGGGATAAAATGAGGGTGTGTCTTACAAAAGGGTGTGTCTTGGCACCGGGTGCATTAAGCTGACTACGGGCTCCATTGAATCGCCCGCGGTTAACGCGATGGAATTCAAGAAAATGGCTCTGGAAGTGGTACGTGTGAAGATTCATGCAAATTAGACTTTAAGAAAATGGCCACGGGTTCCTATCTGTGCACGCGTCAGCTACGTGGCCATTTTCTTGAAATACATCTTGTCAACCGTGGGTGAGCCTGCAGTCAGATCAATGACATCCGCCGCTAAGACATCCCGTCCTGTGACCCTCCACTGTACTGGTACTGGTGGTAGATCAATGCCGCCCGCCGCCACGACACCCCTGCAGCCTGCCGGCAGATCAATGCTGCCCGCATCGCAACACCACCAAACCTGCAGGATTGCCGACTATCTTTAGCCGCAACACTCCCTCCTCTGAGCCAGCAGCATCGCTCTGCCTCCTGTGACCCTCCTGAGCCACTCCACATTCGCTGCTTCCCTCTGGTGAGTTAATATAAAATGCACTAGGATTATAAGACGGACCCTCATTTTAATATCAAAAATTATTGTTTCCAATTTTCCACCTCAAAATTTGGGGTGCGTCTTATAATACAGCGCGTCTTATAAAACAAAAAATACAGTACTTTCCGTTAGGGTGCTGTCAGATGGCCCTATAAATTGGTCTTCTGAGTGCACCCTGTTTTACAACATAATGCCATTAAGGCCTCTTTCACACGTCCGTGTCTCCGGTACGTGTATGGTCAGTTTTCTCACGTACCGGAGATACGGGCACACGTAGACCCATTAAAATCAATGGGTCTGCACTCACGTGCATGTTCTGCCATGGACCGTGTGTTCGTGTGGAGCATACGTGTGTCTGTGTGCTCCACACGTAGACATGTCCGTTTTTCTCCGACATCACTGGTGTCACACGACCCGCAAATGGCCCACACGGAGGTGTTCCGTGTGACACGCACCGGAGAAAACACACGTGTCCGAGAAAAAAAATAACAAATCTTTACTCACCTTCTCCAGCCCTCCTGTCTCTGCCACTGCTGTCACTTGCTTCCAACCACCGCTCATTATGCTCATTGCATATTCACTCCACTGCGGCCAGAAGCAGCAGCAGCGGGGAGTCGGCAGGACCGGAGACCGAAGATCAGCACCACGGACAGCGACGCCAGTGACAGGTGAGCAGAAAGTTCCCGTTCTCTGTGTGTTATCACGGATAACACAAGGTGAACACACGTGTGCCATAAACACGGCTCACGGAGGGCAAAACGCACCTTTGACACATCCGTGAAAAACGTGCGTGGTTTTTCACGGACGTGTGAAAGAGGCCTAAGGCAAAGTTACCTAAAGGGTTAATATAGAAACCCATGTCCATAGACTAATCTTCCTGCTTCTTATGGTTACATACTTATTGGATAGAATTACTGTGAAATGATCACTCTGTCTACCCAGTGCAGCCTACAAAGAGAAATATCCATATCTCATAGGGCTCAATGGTCATTTAATGAATTGATTATGTTGAAGTCAATATTTTTGTGGAACTGTAAGGGAAAAAAAGCGTAAAAATAAACAGATTGTTTATTGATATTGCTGTTTTAAACAAGAATGTAAGGTCAGCGAAAGTACAGTCTCTCCGGAATATCAGAGCAACAACAGATTTTTTTTGCCAGATCTGTCAAAATTGAACGCTAAAGAAACCATATTTCAGCAAAGCCCTGAAGGTAAAAATAATAGTTCATCTTAATGAGCAAAAATCAACCAGTGGAAATAGTACAGATGAATGTGACAGATGGGGAAGTCTATGGACTAATTTATTTATTTTCACTTGTACAATTTTACATGATGGATGTGTTGTTTCTAGATTACCGCCTTAAAGGGGGGATTCTGGTTTCAGCAAATAGATGCTCTTTTTTGAATGGGGATGATCGAATACTTCGATTATTCGGCTTTGCGAAAATATTCCGAATACCTCGCTGCTATTCGACTATTCGCGAATATTCAATCCACAATGTAAGTCTATGGGAAACCCGAATAACAACTATTCGGAGCTATTCGGGCTTCCCATAGACTTACATTGCGCGTCAAATACTCGAATAGCGGCGAGGTATTCGGAAACTATTCGCGAAGTATTCGATCATCCCTAATAATGAAGCGTTTAACAATTTTAGCATATGCTTGCAAGATCTGTGCTTGCTGTCATTGAACAGGAATTTAGATTATTTACTTTCAGTGGAAAAGATACTCCAGCTACAGTGGAAGGATCAGGACCATACATCCATCATATCTGTTGGATCAAATACTTAATTAACCTCTGGACATAGATGACTGTGAGAAATGTGTTCAATGAAATCGATTTTCTATACATAAGTCAGTCTTCAGAGATATCAAAGATGGCCCCCGATGACATCATAGACCTGCCCATCAGCATCACCGTGGATCTGACCAATGATGTCATATACCCGCCCATTAATGTCAACGTGGATCCGCCTGATGACATCATAGACCCACCCATCAGCATCACCGCAGATCCGTCCCGATGACGTCATAGACGCGCCTACAATGACGCCCACCAATCAGCTAATGGACTAACACATTGTTCAACCCACTGACAAATGAACACATCTGGGCATGCCCACTATAGAGCCGACCATGCCCCTTTTCCTATTTTATATAGGGGCATCTATTTGTAATAAATCTGTCTGTTTTGGGCCAACCTCTGATCGAGGAAAGATGAACATCCGACTGTGTGTGTCTGATGTCATTTTTCAAGCATGCACTTGATCCTCATTAATTAGGTCAGGCAGCAGGCAACAAGTGAACCTTTGAAAGAGTTCACCCTAACACATCTCTAGGGCAGATTTTTATCAGCTTGAAGTAAAAAAAAATGAAGGCATTGAATGACAGCAAGCAGACATTTTGAAAACCATTGATGCTCCTGAATTCTGCTGCGTATCTCCCAGAAACTTGAACTACTCATCAACAGCCATTAATCAGTGTACGGAGCTCCTATGTTCCTCCCTATCACTTATATAAGTCCACTGCCAGAGCAGATTTTAGCTGATCAGTGGAGGTACTTGGAATCGGACTCCATCAATCTCATATTGATGATGATGGTGATGGTGATAATGATGATGACGACTTAGCCAACAGATAGGTCATCAGTTTTTAAAGGGAATCTGTCAGGTGATTTTGTAGTACATTACTAATGTTATCTTTAAATATGGCTTACGGAGACCTTTCAGGATCAGTAAATTTTATTGGTCTACCTTATCCTGTTATCTTGTTGTAAGCTCCATAGGATTCAGTGTGACATACTGTAGTAACCAGTCAAGTGTATGTAAATACAAATGCCCTTCTCCCATCTCTCAGTCCTGGCAGCAGTGATAGTAAATCTGACCTGAATTTGCACTGCTGCCCCCCACTCATACTCCCTCCCACCTCTCAGCAGCGATAGTGGATGCCCTGGGAGGTGGAGGAATAAATATACAAATAGTATTTACATACACTTGACCATGGTGCGGTGCACCAGACATTGAATTCTACAGAACTTACTGCAAGATTATAGGAGAAGGTATAACAATAAAACTTACTGATCCAGAAAGGTCTCCATAAGCCCTATTTAAAGATAACATTAGTATTGTACTACAAAATCACCTGACAGATTCCCTTTAAGCTCTGGACTCCCGTCAATGGGAGTTGTCTTTAAGCTGCAAGTAAGAACATATCTTGGAGTACTTTCACACAAATGTATTATCAGCTTTTCTTCTGTCCAGCAGATAACACATGTGCAACACACAGACCAAATGTAGTCTATGTGCAAGTGCACATGACCAGCTTTCCATATGAACCTCCATATAAATCTGATATGAATCAGAGGAGATCTCATTTATATGTATAATACATGTGTGGTTAATATAAAGGACTGGCACATGACTTATTCCTTCCAAAGACAGTACTAAGGACCAGGGGGCACTCACTGCGAGTGGAAGAAAAGCGATTCCGGCAGCTAAATAGGAAAGGGTTCTTTACAGTTAGAGCAGTCAGACTGTGGAATGCCGACCACAAGAGGTAGTAATGGCAGACACTATAACAGCTTTTATATCAGGGCTGGATGATTTCCTCAGTACACACAACATTGTCGGTTATAAATGACTTAGTGATGAAATATATAATTGGTGGAGGAAGGGTGAACTAAATGGACTGGGGTCTTTTTTCAACCCATGTAGTTATGAATCTCAGGTCTGCATGGAAAAAAAAATATCATGCACTAGTCTGGTCCAAATTTCTGCATGTTAATAGGCAGCTCCTGCACTATTCTGCTTTGTGGACTGCAAAGTTTACTGCTTGTCTAAACATCACAACTTTTATGCTTGAGTGCATCCCAGTGTAAGGCCAATATGTCCAAGCAATGGTAATTTACACTGAAAAAAGAAGTTTGTCACTATGTCAGGTACTCTATCAGTTAAAGGGATTGTCCAATCCCAGAGACCAAACAATACTGGGTGACCAGTCTGTAAAGAACTGAAAAGTGAGTTGCACTTTGCAGACATGAGTGATCACCAAAGATCAATATGAGTCTTAACTTAACCTATGTGTTGGTGGTCACAGGTTCACCAATAAAACTTTTTTAATCTTTCAGTAGCAGAAGAAGCAAAAAGTAGAAAATACTAGCCCCTTGTGTGTACTGTACTATCCAGTGTGAAAAATGTATATATTGAGATGGCTCTGTTAGCCTTGCCCAAGGCTATAGAACAGAGCTGGAGAGTAAAGCCTGCTTTACACGTTACAATTTATTGTGCGATCGCATTTGTGATCACACCCGCCCCCATCGTTTGTGCAGCACGGGCAATTGTTGCCCGTGTCGTACAATCCTGTAACCCCCCCCGTCACACGTACTTACCTTCCAAACGACCTCACTGTGGGTGGCGAACATCCACTTCCTGAAGGGGGAGGGACATTCGGCGTCACAGCGACGTCACACAGCGGCCGCCCAATAGAAGTGGAGGAGCGGAGATGAGCAGGACGTAAACATCCCGCCCACCTCCTTCCTTCCGCATTGCTGGCGGCCGCAGGTAAGCTGTGTTCATCGTTCCCAGGGTGTCACACGGAGCGATGTGTGCTACCTCGGGAATATTGAACAACCAGACATGCAATTTTTAGAAAATAAGTGACGTGTCAACGATGAACAAGAAGGTGAGTATTTCTGCTCTTTCATAGCTGTCACACGCTACGATATCACTGACGATGCCAGATGTGCGTCACTTACGACGTGACCCCGCCGACATCTCGTTAGATATATCGATATATCGTAGCGTGTAAAGCCTGCTTAAGTTGCAGAAAGCAAAAAAATATTAACCTCTTATGTGGGTTCTAGACACCAATGGGAAAATGGTATATATTGAGCTGTACCTTGCCCCAGTTTATACATTAAAGCTAGAACGTAAGGTGCACAAAGTAGAAAGTATTAATTCAATATGTGTGTTCTAGTGGCCAATGGGAAAAAGGTATATATTGAGATGTCTCTGTTAGCCTTGCCCCTGTTTATACAATAAAGCTAGAAAGTAAGGTATAGAAAGTAGAAAATATTAATCTAATATCTGTGTTCTAGTGACCAAAAGGAAAACGAAATATACTGAGATGTCTCTGTTAGCCTGGCACCAGTCTATACAACAGAGCTGGCGAGTATGTTGCAAAAAGCAAAAAAGTTTAGCTTATGTGTGTTCTAGTCATGAATGAGAAAATGGTATATAATGAGATGTCTCTGTTAGTCTTGCACCAGTCTAGGTTGCAGAAAGCAGAAAATATTAATCAAATATGTGTGTTCTAGTGGCTAATGGGGAAAACCATATATATTGTGATGTCTCTTTTAGCCTTGTCCCAGTCTATATAATAAATCTAGAAAGTAAGGTATAGAAAGAAGAAAATATTGATTCAATATGTGTCTTCTATTGGCAAATGGGAAAACATATATTGAGATGTCTAAGGCTGGTTTCACACTACGTTTATTTAACATCCGTCCATAACGTTTTTTTAGCGGAAAAACGGATCCAGTGCAAATGCGTTTTCACTTCAATGCATTTGCAATTGACTCGCGTCCACCTGCGTTCGCATGCGTTTGCGTGCGTTAGACACAGGATCCGTACTTTTGCGTTATTTTAACATGTTTCAAAAACGCTACTTGTAGCGTTTTTTACCTTTGTCAAATATCCTTCACATTGCGCCGCGAGCTGCAATGCATTTAAATGAGCGCTGGATCCTGCCTAGCAGAATGCGTTGAGTTGCGTTGTAACAGGATCCTGCTTTTGTACTGAGCATGCCCAGAAAGTACTGAGCATGCCCAGAACCAGTCTCGCGTGATCTGTCTCTCTCTCCTCCTCCCTCCCTCACCCTCCCTATCTCTGTCTTTCCCCCTTCCTCCCCTCCCTCTCTCTCCCACCTGAGAGCTGCGGACACTCGTAACCAAGGTAAATATCGGGTAACCACTTCTCTTAGTTACCCGATGTTTACGTTGGTAACGTGTGCAGGGTGTCCTGCTCCTAGCAGCTGCAGACACTCGTAACCAACGTAAATATCGGGTATCCAAGCCCGATGTTTACCTTGGTTACCAGCGTCTGCAGCTGTCAGAAGCCGGCTCCCAGTCTGGCACGTTTAGTTCCCCTCACTCCCGATCACATGACTCCAATGCCCGCCCCTAAACATCCAGTGACAGGATCCTGCAAAATAACAGATGCGTTAGCATGCGTTTTTTGCTGTAAAAGCAGGATCCGCAGCAAAAAAACGTTCCTGGCGCATGTTAAATAAACGTAGTGTGAAAGCAGCCTAAGATGTTAAGGGTGCTTTACACGAGACGAGCTATCGTGCCATGCATCGTCGGGGTCACGGTTTTCGTGATGCACATCCGGCATCGTTCATGACGCCATCTCGTGTAACACCACCAAGTGACGCAGTATCGCTCACGAATTGTGAGTTGTGTACACGTCGCTCAGTTTCAAAATATTGTTTATTTAAAATGGCGCCGGTTGTTCATCGTACCCGGGGCAGCACATGTTGCTCCATGTGAGATCCCAGGAACGATGAACACAGCTTACCTGTGTCCCGCGGCACTCGCCGGCTATGTGTAAGGAAGGAGGTGGGCGGGATGTTTACGTCCCGCTCATCTCCGCTCCTCTGCTTCTATTGGCCGGCGTCTGTGTGACGTCGCTGTGATGCCGAACGTCCCTCCTCCTTCAGGAAGAGGATGTTCGCCGCCCACAGCGACATCGCTCAGCAGGTAAGTGTGTGTGACGGGGGTTTCACGACTTTGTGCGACACTGCCAGCGATTTGCCCGTGACGCACAAACGACGGGGGCGGGTACGATCGATCGTGAAATCGCACAATCGGTCGTCTCGTGTAAAGCAGGCATTAGTCTTGCCTCAGTCTATACAACAGAGCTATAAAGAAAGGTATAGAAAGTAGAAAATATTATTTCAATATGTGTTCTATTGGTCAATGGGAACACGGTATATATTGAGATGCCTCTGTTAGCCGTGCTCCAGTCTATACAACAGAGTTGGAGAGTAAGTGGCAAAAAGCAAAAAATATTAGTCTCTTAGGAGTGCTTTAGTTGCCTTTGTGAAAGTGGAATATATAGAAATGGCTATGTCAAGCTTGTCCTAAAACTGCACAGTGCCTTGCAGAGAATATTAGCCTCTTGTGTTTGTTCTACTAGCCAGTATTAAAAATAATATATTAATGCTATTTCTTACATGCAAAAAACAAAAATAATGAAAAATCCGAACAACAAATAATTAAGATATACTGTATACAAGAACTTGACTTGAATAATGTGTCATTTCCCCTCTCCCTTCAAATAATAACCCCGTATTGAGAATCAAATGCCAAAAAATGATATGATAATTTCATAAAAAGGAAGGAAGAATAGATTTCATCCTCTTTGTTGTGGCCTTTTTAATTTGCAAAACAAATCCCTATTAAAAAGAGCTTGAAGCCAAGTGTTCAAATTATCAGATTTATTTATTAAAATGATCTGCAAAGTAATTACAATTATACACTTCTAAGTCTCAGCAATTGTAACCACAATATCTAAATAAACTTTAGCCGCAAACCTCTTCATAAGCAAATAGGATTGAATGAGATTGAAGCGGCACTTCACACACAGATCATTCAAAATCACCATGTTTTCCAATCCGTCACACACACAAATTCTAAGCCGATTGTTGTAGTAGCAATTAACAAAGGCTTTGATTCACTTTGTTGTGAAAATGGCTTTATGTGAAATGTTATCAACTTGTTAAATGACTGGTTGCTGCAGACATCAGCGCTTTCAAACCGCTCTTTACAAAACGTCAGGAATATGGCTAAATCTTGATGCCTTAATGGGAAATTGACATTGAGAATTCAGAGGCAATTGATTCAGGATGTTTGGAAACATCTAAACAATACATTACGCCAGGGCAATTACAAGGGACAAGACCACTTATATATTTACTACATATTCCGTAGTGTCCTTTAGGTAATCTACTCATACCTATGACTATTATTCGGGAATGTCAACTGACTAGAAGAGTTTTATAGAGACATATCATCAGATAGACTGGGTTACCAGACAATGATTTGCAAGCATTTGAGCCCGGAGGCTTAATGAGCTGTGTGGCAGGCAGTGACTGATCGAATCAGTGGAGATCCTAGTATCCTGGTGTTCAGACTCCTGCTGATCGCACATTTATAGCTTATCCTACCAATAGACCATCTGTGATGACTGTCACAAGGTGGTGCTAGACACTACTTGCATGCAGTAAATGAAGAGGTAGTCAGACAGGCCAAGATCACAAACCAATAGGACACGACAGTACACGGGGGGTGGGGGGCAGACAGAGATGAGGTCAAAGTACAAGCCGAAGGTCAGGTTTCCAGCAGAGTACGTACTAAAATACAGGGAGCAGAAGGGGTCGTGGTCAGGAGAAAGTCAGAGGTCAGAAGCCGGGTAGTAACAACAGAAACAGGGGGGCACAGTTAGGCAAACAGAGACGAGGTCAAAGTACAAGCCGCGAATGTTAGGATTTCAGGAGAGTACATACCAAAATACAGGGAGCAGATGGAGACATGGTCAGGAGGAAGTCCGAGGTCAGAAGCCGGAAAGTAACAACAGAAACAGGGGGAGAAAAGGCAGAGATGGGTCAACAACAGTCCGGAGTTGAGAGGCAAAGCTGAACACTGAGCACCATGGGAGCCAACAGCACAACTGTAACTAGGTGGTATGACTGGCAGCATCCTGAGCTAACCCACTCCCTAATGAAGCAGAGCAATCACCAGGAACCAGAAGCATCTGCGTGAGCGCCTCCCAGGACCAGCGTCAAACCCAGTGCTGTGAAACAACCAGCAGAGCATTCATCCTGCAAAACGCTCTTCATCATAGGCAACATATACTGGCGCTGCAGAAAGGCATGGCAGAATAACAGACTGTTCTGCACATAGGAATTGGGACAACACATTTATGGCTTATTCTAACAATAAATCATCATTGTGAAATCCTGTAAGACCAACTTTTCTGGTAGTTGTTTTTTCCCTCATACTAAAAAGTATGAGGTTATGCCCATTCAATGTCCTTTTCAGGTGGATTTCGCTTAGAATCTATCTGAACAAGCACCCCCAAAAAATGAATATGTCGCAATGTAAAAAACAAACCATGAAGCATGCTAATTCTTTTTGCTGCTTCCGCTTGAGTGCCGCCTGCTCTCCAGCATAAAGTAAAAGATGCGGAGCTGCAAGAACAATGCCAAATTTACTGGTAAAGACGGTCAAGAATACGACCACCTGGAAACCTCTGCTTAGAGCAGATCAAAGTGTGCCTGCGCAGGACCTCAATGCGGCTAGTGTGGATGATGTAGGATGTGTCATGCACCCTTGGCTTCAGAAGAAAGAGGACAAAGATGGCCAAAAGAGGAGGTGCTGGTCCCAGAGAACGGAGACACCCATCCGACCAGTCTATACCTCACCGCCCGTTAGGTGAGTATTTTTATTAAGTGATTTTTACATTCTACACAGCAGCCTGGCTCTTATATACAGTATGTTAGAATGCTGTATATAAGAGGCCACTGCTGGTTGCCGAAGCTTATAGTCGCCAAATCTGGTGACAGGTTCCCTTTAAAGAATCAATCCCATCAAAGTTTTTAACATCTAAATATATTGCAATCATCATAAAATATAGCAATGTGTACTTACAATTGTTCATTTTACCTTTCTACCCAGTAAATTATTCTCTTTTCATTGCTCTATGTAGAAACAGGAAGTCTCTCATCCCTGATTGAATCATTCCCTTCTTCAACTCCTGACCCAGCTGCTTCCTCCTCCCCAAGCCAGGGACTTTTGTAGTGATGGCTCATGCAGGGAAAAAATACTTCCTGTTCTACACAGAGCTTAAAAGGATTTTTCTAGCCTGTCTTTAATCACATGATGTCATGGACCTATTGGGAAAAAAAATTAACTGTGTAGAGAGGCAAAATGAGCAATTGTAAGTATACAGTACTATATAATATGATGACTGAAATATATTAAGAGGATAAAAACTTCAAAGGTAGTGCTTCTTTAAGGGCATCTTATTAGATGTTAGCTTTACAAATCTAATATTCTAATAATAATAATTTCCACAATTGGATATGTTTAAAATAAAATGTTCCTGTTGTGAGATACTAACTAAAGAATGAATGTCTGGAACACCAATGGTGTGAACAGGGTGCAAGACTCAAAAATATACAACTAAACAATAGGATAAAGAGTTGCACACCAGTCACAATGTATAGGGGAATAATGAAAAGCATAACTGCTATAGGAATACTAGACTGAAAAATACAATGGACTATGTGAAATAAGTGAAAAATGTGAAAATGGTATCTGCATAACTGCTATGAAAAATAGGAATGAGAGATATTTAGCCATTGTATTGATCAATGCAAAGGAGCCCCAAAACCAAACGCCAAGGTAATCTCTATTTTTGGGGTCCCTAACCTATGTGTAACCTCACCTGCAGTTAAAAACTTGCTCTGTATGGGAAGCAAGGGACCAAGCTATATATGTGTGTGAAATAAGACACATGGCTATGGGTGGGGCAGGGTTCTCAGACAAAAAGTGCATACTAACTAAAGAATGAATGTCTGGAACACCAATGGTGTGAACAGGGTGCAAGACTCAAAAATATACAACTAAACAATAGGATAAAGAGTTGCACACCAGTCACAATGTATAGGGGAATAATGAAAAGCATAACTGCTATAGGAATACTAGACTGAAAAATACAATGGACTATGTGAAATAAGTGAAAAATGTGAAAATGGTATCTGCATAACTGCTATGAAAAATAGGAATGAGAGATATTTAGCCATTGTATTGATCAATGCAAAGGAGCCCCAAAACCAAACGCCAAGGTAATCTCTATTTTTGGGGTCCCTAACCTATGTGTAACCTCACCTGCAGTTAAAAACTTGCTCTGTATGGGAAGCAAGGGACCAAGCTATATATGTGTGTGAAATAAGACACATGGCTATGGGTGGGGCAGGGTTCTCAGACAAAAAGTGCATACTAACTAAAGAATGAATGTCTGGAACACCAATGGTGTGAACAGGGTGCAAGACTCAAAAATATACAACTAAACAATAGGATAAAGAGTTGCACACCAGTCACAATGTATAGGGGAATAATGAAAAGCATAACTGCTATAGGAATACTAGACTGAAAAATACAATGGACTATGTGAAATAAGTGAAAAATGTGAAAATGGTATCTGCATAACTGCTATGAAAAATAGGAATGAGAGATATTTAGCCATTGTATTGATCAATGCAAAGGAGCCCCAAAACCAAACGCCAAGGTAATCTCTATTTTTGGGGTCCCTAACCTATGTGTAACCTCACCTGCAGTTAAAACCTTGCTCTGTATGGGAAGCAAGGGACCAAGCTATATATGTGTGTGAAATAAGACACATGGCTATGGGTGGGGCAGGGTTCTCAGACAAAAAGTGCATACTAACTAAAGAATGAATGTCTGGAACACCAATGGTGTGAACAGGGTGCAAGACTCAAAAATATACAACTAAACAATAGGATAAAGAGTTGCACACCAGTCACAATGTATAGGGGAATAATGAAAAGCATAACTGCTATAGGAATACTAGACTGAAAAATACAATGGACTATGTGAAATAAGTGAAAAATGTGAAAATGGTATCTGCATAACTGCTATGAAAAATAGGAATGAGAGATATTTAGCCATTGTATTGATCAATGCAAAGGAGCCCCAAAACCAAACGCCAAGGTAATCTCTATTTTTGGGGTCCCTAACCTATGTGTAACCTCACCTGCAGTTAAAAACTTGCTCTGTATGGGAAGCAAGGGACCAAGCTATATATGTGTGTGAAATAAGACACATGGCTATGGGTGGGGCAGGGTTCTCAGACAAAAAGTGCATACTAACTAAAGAATGAATGTCTGGAACACCAATGGTGTGAACAGGGTGCAAGACTCAAAAATATACAACTAAACAATAGGATAAAGAGTTGCACACCAGTCACAATGTATAGGGGAATAATGAAAAGCATAACTGCTATAGGAATACTAGACTGAAAAATACAATGGACTATGTGAAATAAGTGAAAAATGTGAAAATGGTATCTGCATAACTGCTATGAAAAATAGGAATGAGAGATATTTAGCCATTGTATTGATCAATGCAAAGGAGCCCCAAAACCAAACGCCAAGGTAATCTCTATTTTTGGGGTCCCTAACCTATGTGTAACCTCACCTGCAGTTAAAAACTTGCTCTGTATGGGAAGCAAGGGACCAAGCTATATATGTGTGTGAAATAAGACACATGGCTATGGGTGGGGCAGGGTTCTCAGACAAAAAGTGCATACTAACTAAAGAATGAATGTCTGGAACACCAATGGTGTGAACAGGGTGCAAGACTCAAAAATATACAACTAAACAATAGGATAAAGAGTTGCACACCAGTCACAATGTATAGGGGAATAATGAAAAGCATAACTGCTATAGGAATACTAGACTGAAAAATACAATGGACTATGTGAAATAAGTGAAAAATGTGAAAATGGTATCTGCATAACTGCTATGAAAAATAGGAATGAGAGATATTTAGCCATTGTATTGATCAATGCAAAGGAGCCCCAAAACCAAACGCCAAGGTAATCTCTATTTTTGGGGTCCCTAACCTATGTGTAACCTCACCTGCAGTTAAAAACTTGCTCTGTATGGGAAGCAAGGGACCAAGCTATATATGTGTGTGAAATAAGACACATGGCTATGGGTGGGGCAGGGTTCTCAGACAAAAAGTGCATACTAACTAAAGAATGAATGTCTGGAACACCAATGGTGTGAACAGGGTGCAAGACTCAAAAATATACAACTAAACAATAGGATAAAGAGTTGCACACCAGTCACAATGTATAGGGGAATAATGAAAAGCATAACTGCTATAGGAATACTAGACTGAAAAATACAATGGACTATGTGAAATAAGTGAAAAATGTGAAAATGGTATCTGCATAACTGCTATGAAAAATAGGAATGAGAGATATTTAGCCATTGTATTGATCAATGCAAAGGAGCCCCAAAACCAAACGCCAAGGTAATCTCTATTTTTGGGGTCCCTAACCTATGTGTAACCTCACCTGCAGTTAAAAACTTGCTCTGTATGGGAAGCAAGGGACCAAGCTATATATGTGTGTGAAATAAGACACATGGCTATGGGTGGGGCAGGGTTCTCAGACAAAAAGTGCATACTAACTAAAGAATGAATGTCTGGAACACCAATGGTGTGAACAGGGTGCAAGACTCAAAAATATACAACTAAACAATAGGATAAAGAGTTGCACACCAGTCACAATGTATAGGGGAATAATGAAAAGCATAACTGCTATAGGAATACTAGACTGAAAAATACAATGGACTATGTGAAATAAGTGAAAAATGTGAAAATGGTATCTGCATAACTGCTATGAAAAATAGGAATGAGAGATATTTAGCCATTGTATTGATCAATGCAAAGGAGCCACAAAACCAAACGCCAAGGTAATCTCTATTTTTGGGGTCCCTAACCTATGTGTAACCTCACCTGCAGTTAAAAACTTGCTCTGTATGGGAAGCAAGGGACCAAGCTATATATGTGTGTGAAATAAGACACATGGCTATGGGTGGGGCAGGGTTCTCAGACAAAAAGTGCATACTAACTAAAGAATGAATGTCTGGAACACCAATGGTGTGAACAGGGTGCAAGACTCAAAAATATACAACTAAACAATAGGATAAAGAGTTGCACACCAGTCACAATGTATAGGGGAATAATGAAAAGCATAACTGCTATAGGAATACTAGACTGAAAAATACAATGGACTATGTGAAATAAGTGAAAAATGTGAAAATGGTATCTGCATAACTGCTATGAAAAATAGGAATGAGAGATATTTAGCCATTGTATTGATCAATGCAAAGGAGCCCCAAAACCAAACGCCAAGGTAATCTCTATTTTTGGGGTCCCTAACCTATGTGTAACCTCACCTGCAGTTAAAAACTTGCTCTGTATGGGAAGCAAGGGACCAAGCTATATATGTGTGTGAAATAAGACACATGGCTATGGGTGGGGCAGGGTTCTCAGACAAAAAGTGCATACTAACTAAAGAATGAATGTCTGGAACACCAATGGTGTGAACAGGGTGCAAGACTCAAAAATATACAACTAAACAATAGGATAAAGAGTTGCACACCAGTCACAATGTATAGGGGAATAATGAAAAGCATAACTGCTATAGGAATACTAGACTGAAAAATACAATGGACTATGTGAAATAAGTGAAAAATGTGAAAATGGTATCTGCATAACTGCTATGAAAAATAGGAATGAGAGATATTTAGCCATTGTATTGATCAATGCAAAGGAGCCCCAAAACCAAACGCCAAGGTAATCTCTATTTTTGGGGTCCCTAACCTATGTGTAACCTCACCTGCAGTTAAAAACTTGCTCTGTATGGGAAGCAAGGGACCAAGCTATATATGTGTGTGAAATAAGACACATGGCTATGGGTGGGGCAGGGTTCTCAGACAAAAAGTGCACACTAACTAAAGAATGAATGTCTGGAACACCAATGGTGTGAACAGGGTGCAAGACTCAAAAATATACAACTAAACAATAGGATAAAGAGTTGCACACCAGTCACAATGTATAGGGGAATAATGAAAAGCATAACTGCTATAGGAATACTAGACTGAAAAATACAATGGACTATGTGAAATAAGTGAAAAATGTGAAAATGGTATCTGCATAACTGCTATGAAAAATAGGAATGAGAGATATTTAGCCATTGTATTGATCAATGCAAAGGAGCCCCAAAACCAAACGCCAAGGTAATCTCTATTTTTGGGGTCCCTAACCTATGTGTAACCTCACCTGCAGTTAAAAACTTGCTCTGTATGGGAAGCAAGGGACCAAGCTATATATGTGTGTGAAATAAGACACATGGCTATGGGTGGGGCAGGGTTCTCAGACAAAAAGTGCACACTAACTAAAGAATGAATGTCTGGAACACCAATGGTGTGAACAGGGTGCAAGACTCAAAAATATACAACTAAACAATAGGATAAAGAGTTGCACACCAGTCACAATGTATAGGGGAATAATGAAAAGCATAACTGCTATAGGAATACTAGACTGAAAAATACAATGGACTATGTGAAATTTTTCACTTATTTCACATAGTCCATTGTATTTTTCAGTCTAGTATTCCTATAGCAGTTATGCTTTTCATTATTCCCCTATACATTGTGACTGGTGTGCAACTCTTTATCCTATTGTTTAGTTGTATATTTTTGAGTCTTGCACCCTGTTCACACCATTGGTGTTCCAGACATTCATTCTTTAGTTAGTATGCACTTTTTGTCTGAGAACCCTGCCCCACCCATAGCCATGTGTCTTATTTCACACACATATATAGGTTGGTCCCTTGCTTCCCATACAGAGCAAGTTTTTAACTGCAGGTGAGGTTACACATAGGTTAGGGACCCCAAAAATAGAGATTACCTTGGCGTTTGGTTTTGGGGCTCCTTTGCATTGATCAATACAATGGCTAAATATCTCTCATTCCTATTTTTCATAGCAGTTATGCAGATACCATTTTCACATTTTTCACTTATTTCACATAGTCCATTGTATTTTTCAGTCTAGTATTCCTATAGCAGTTATGCTTTTCATTATTCCCCTATACATTGTGACTGGTGTGCAACTCTTTATCCTATTGTCCTGTTGTGAGATAATCTTATATACACTGTGTGCAGAATTATTAGGCAAATTGTATTTTAGAGGAATTTTTTTTTATTATTGATCAACAACTATGTTCTCAATCAACCCAAAAGACTCATAAATATCAAAGCTTAATATTTTTGGAAGTTGGTGTGGGTTTTTTTTAGATTTGGCTATCTTAGGAGGATATCTGTTTGTGCAGGTAAATATTACTGTGCAGAATTATTAGGCAACTTAATAAAAACTAAATATATTCCCATCTCACTTGTTTATTTTCACCAGGTAAACTAATATAACTGCACAACATTTAGAAATAAACATTTCTGACATGCAACAACAAACCCCCCAAAAAATTAGTGACCAATATAGCCACCTTTCTTTATGATGACACTCAGCAGCCGACCATCCATAGATTCTGTCAGTTGCTTGATCTGTTTACGATCAACATTGCGTGCAGCAGACACCACAGCCTCCCAGACACTGCTCCGAGAGGTGTACTGTTTTCCCTCCCTGTAGATCTCACATTTTATGAGGACCCACAGGTTCTCTATGGGGTTCAGATCAGATGAACAAGGGTGCATGTCATTATTTTTTCATCTTTTAGACCTTTACTGGCCAGCCACGCTGTGGAGTAGTTGGATGCATGTGATGAAGCATTATCCTGCATAAAAATCATGTTTTTCTTGAATGATACCGACTTCTTCCTGTACCACTGCTTGAAGAAGATGTCTTCCAGAAACTGGCAGTAGGTCTGGAAGTTGAACTTCACTCCATCCTCAACTCGAAAAGGTCACACAAGTTCATCTTTGATGATCTCAGCCCATACCAGTACCCACCTCCACCTTGCTGGCGTCTGAGTCGGAGTGGAGCTCTCTGCCCTTTACTGATCCAGCCCCTGGCCCCTCCATTTGGCCCATCAAGAGTCACTCTCATTTCATCAGTCCATAAAACCTTTGAAAAATCAGTCTTAAGATATTTCTTGGCCCAGTCTTGAAGTTTTATCTTATATTTCTTGTTCAAAGGTGGTCGTTTTTCAGCCTTTCTTACCTTGGCCATGTCCCTGAGTATGGCACACCTTGTGCTTTTTGATACTCCAGTAATGTTGCAGCTCTGAAATATGGCCAAACTGGTGGCAAATGGCATCTTGGCAGCTTCAGGCTTGATTTTCCTCAATTCATGGGCAGTTATTTGCGCCTTTTTTGCCCAACACACTTGTTGTGTAGAGGCTTCCAGAAAGGATATGCCGTAACAACATGTGATCATTACGTTCAATCATGAGCACTGCAGTGCACTCAGCTTTTATACAATGATGGGTGAGAGCCACTAGAGCATTATCACGGCGTATGAAATGACAGGACAAGGGCCCCTAGGCTGGCCCTCAGAATCGAAACCTTGCGCTGTCCCTTATCGCAGAGGTAGGCTTGATGGTAGCCAGGTCCGAGCCCCCAGAGTGATCCTGACTCCTGTCCAGACCCTGATCTTACCCTTGGGGCTGGCCAGAAAACGCAATACCAAAACCCCACAAAACGACATAGACAAAGGGAGAACAGAAACTTATATACACAGCAGTCAAAACACACAGGAGAGACAATATGTGTACTGGGGAACAACGAAAAAGGAAATAAATTAATGCACAACAGAGAAACGTTCACACCATTCAATATCGCATCAAACATCACCATAAATAGGTTCACTAACAGGACCGGAATTGCTGGAGCTTATGCTGAAGCTATAAGCGGCGCTGAGTAGTAAGATCCTATATCTTAAATAGGATGTAGATGACTTTGGTTGGCAATTGGCAACCTGAACTTCTAGCAGAGTGCCCCAGGTCAGCAGGAATTAAAGGGTACTTTAAGCGCTGCGATATCGGTACCGGTATCGCTAGCAAGTGTACCCACCCCCGTCGGTTGTGCGACACGGGCAAATCGCTGCCCGTGGCGCACAACATCGCTTACACCCATTATACGGACTTACCTGCCTAGCGACGTCGCTGTGACCGGCAAACCGTCTCCTTTTTAAGGGGGCGGTTCGTTCGGCGTCATAACGACGTCACTAAGTGGCCCAATAGCAGAGGAGGGGCGGAGATGAGCGGCCGTAATATCCCGCCCATCTCCTTCCTTCCTCATTGCCAGCGGGACGTAGTTACGGTGAGTTTCCTCGTTCCTGCGGTTTCACACATAGCGATGTGTGCTCCCGCAGGAACGACAAACAACCTCGCTACTCACTTGTCAACGATTTTTGGTGTTGGAGCGACCTCTCCAATACCAACGATTTTTATCTCTTTTGCGATTGTTTTATGTCTCTCAGAGGTGTTACATGCTGCGATGTCGCTAACGATGCCGGATGTGCGTCACAAATACCGTGACTCTGACGATATATCATTAGCGATGTTGCAGCGTGTAAAGCACCCTTAACTCCTGCAGGACTGAGGAACACAGCACATGAAACAGCCGATGCCCAGCTCTGGCTGAACAACTAGGAAACATCAGGTTGCCTGTCAGGCTCTGCAGTGTGATCAGAGCCTGATGCCACCATGACACCTAATGAGTCTGAACACCGCATAACGAGCATCTACACTGGCTCAACCGGGGATTAGAGAGGCCAACAAGACTCATTTTATTGTAAGTGGGAACTTCTTTTATAAAGTCGCTTTCTGTGTATCATCACCGTATGGCACAACCAATGCAAATATGTCGTTATTATTCATTGTTTTCCAAGCTGTCCTCTTATATACTACATATGTAAGTGCTGATTTTAGCTTTACTCTCTAGAATTACCATTCGTGTGGAACTTATCTTTTCCAACCTGCAAAAAAGCAACCAAGAAAGTAAAACAGAGTAATGGTTCTC
Source organism: Anomaloglossus baeobatrachus (assembly GCF_048569485.1). Lineage (NCBI taxonomy): Eukaryota > Metazoa > Chordata > Amphibia > Anura > Aromobatidae > Anomaloglossus > Anomaloglossus baeobatrachus. Next base: position 57,765,767 of record NC_134361.1, on the reverse strand, counting down.
CTGCATCTCTACGACGCACAGCCAGCAGGGTACTTGTTTTAATTACCATTATGTAAAATCTGACTCCTCGGTTTGATAAAGTTGTTCACAAAAGGGTTTTTTTCAGTTTGCTAAAGTTAATGATCATTTTTTTCCCCTCCAAATTACAACCCTGGAAGGAGAAATTCTCCCTCCTGAGGTAAATATCATCCTCATTTGTCCCTTATGGATGCCGTATGCTGGTATTTAAATAAACTTGTCACAAAGTCACATCTGTTATCAGCCCTCGTCTCCCTCATCAATCTGAGCAGCAATTCTCACTTCTACAACACACAAGCTGCCTCTGTGTAAAGCCTAGGTGTGTTAAAGGGGTTTTCTCATCATCAAAAAATGCATAAAATTGCAAGCTGCTTGTAAAAATAAGCAATTTTGGACGTTTTCTTCCCATAGTAAAATCTTCTGCGTTCTCAAAAGTGGAGGTGTTTTTATTTTTATTTTTTTACTGCTCAACGCTTTCAAGCTCTTTGCTATAGAGCTTGTAAGTGCTGCTCTGGATCTGGCCAGCTTCAGTGATCTTGCATTCCTGTGATGCTGCAAAGGAAAAGCTATCTCTACTTGCAGAATTAGAGTATTCAGTTTGGTAAAATAGTGGGACAATGCTACTGGGCTGAGCTATTAATCATCCATTCCAGAGCACATCGGCACCAGCCAACAGGAAGTTTGGAGGCAGAGGAGCGGTTTGCTCTTGAAGAACAATTACTAAAAAAACCTTGTAACTCTTTTGTAATCTTTAGATCAGGGGCAGGAATATGAATGGTGTAACCTGTGCAGCCTTTTGGGACATGATAAAAGCTGTAGTTGGGGACACTGGTAGAGAGAAGTGATGAGCGAGAGTGCTTAGCACTGCTTGATACTCAATCGAGCATTGGGGTGCTTGGGTATGCTCAGTACTTGATCAAGTATCATAGGTGCTTGAGCGCCATGTTCAAGTCCTCATCCCAAATGTTTCACGGCTGTTTTCCAGCCTCTAACCATGCGGGATTGCCTGCCAATCACAGTAATGTTGTAGCCATGTTGACTACTGGCATTACTGTGACTAGCCGGCCGCATTGCATCATCGGGTCTTCTATGAGACCTGGGGGTGCAATTCTCGGCTCACTGCAGTTAAGGGAGAGTTTGTGTAGCAGGGAGAGCTTAGATTAGAACAGGCATATAGGCAGGGTTGTACACTTGCACCCTGTGGTGCCTATTATGTTGCACTAAAGGGTGTTTTTACCCAGGTTAAACAAAATAAATAATTAAAAAAAAATGGCATAGGGTCCCCTTTATTTTTAATAACCAAACAAGGTAAAGCAGACAATTGGGGCTGGTATTATAAGGATGGCAGATCCATTGAATTGTCAACTGGCATCAAGCCCAGGGGTTAATAATGGTTAGGGGTCTATCAGACACCCCCATTACTAACCCAGTAAGTGTAAAGTTAAAAAAAAAACACACCCAGAGGAAAAAATTGTTTATTTGAATAAAGACCCCCCACACTACCGGTTTTTCACCAATTTATAAAAAAAAAGCCATGAAGATCTGACGTAATCCATGGTGTAGGGGTCCTATGACGTCCCTATGGAGCCTCGTTCTCTGGTCAGCGCCAGACTTGGAGATTCTCCCGCATAGTGATGTCACTAAGTTACTGAGCTGCTATTTTTAGGCTGGTAAAGGCCAAATAACCATGGACTTCCCCAGACTGATAATATCAGCCCGCAGCTGTCTACTTTACCTTAGCTGGTTATTAAAATAGGAGGTACCCCACACCGTTTTTTAAATTATTTATTCATTTTGTTACACCACTCTAAAAATACCCTTTAGTGCAACATGAAAGGCACCAAAGGGTGCAAGTGTACAACCCTGCCTATATGCCTGCTCTAATCTAAGCTCTCCCTTCTACACAAACTCTCCCTGAACTGCAGTGAGCCGAGAATTGCACCCCCAAGTCTCATAGACTCACATTAACTCGTTACTCGAATCAAGCCCATCCGAGCGTCAAACCCTCTCTATAACAGCATTGAGCACTCAAGCTCTTTTGTGTTCGCTCATCACTAGTAGGGAGTAATTGTAAGGGTAGGGATTTTTCAGAATTAACTTATCGAGAACTTCTATCCCTAATCTATTTGAAAAACACTCTTACGCCCCCTTCACATGTCCGTGAAAAACACGTGCGTGTCTTACATGCCGTTTTTCGGGTCCGTGTTCCGTTTTTTGTCAGTTTTTCTGGTACGTGTGACATCCGTGTGATTGTGTATGCTAGCCGTGTGTGCGTGTGGAATGTCCATGTGTGCATGAGATACGTAAGTGTAATGTCCGTGTGTTGTCCGTGTGAAATGTTCCCTGTGTGATGCACAATGACGTTGCTATATGCCCACTGACAGCAGACAGACAGCGTCGAGCGATGAGAATGAACTTGGGTGAACCTCACCCGACTTCATTGTCATCCCGTGCCTCTGTCTGTGTCGCATACTGATTAGTGGTCACCCGTGAAGGACTCACCGGTGACCGCTAATTCCCTGAGTGACTGAAGTGAGTAGCGCGATTATCGCTGCTGTCACTCAGGTTACCCGCGGCTAGCTGGATCCTCCACCTGAGACCACAACTCACCTGTGACTTCATCGCTGTCACTCGTGCAACTTGCTGTCACTGCTGGAGGATCCAGCGGTGGCCGCGAGTAACCTGAGTGACATCATCGCTGATTGCGCTACTCACCTCAGTTGCTGTGTTGAGCTGATAGGATCGGCGGTGTTCTACTGCAGCTCCTGTCACCTTCATGTAGCAGAGCTGAGAGCGTTGCGGGACCTCAGTGGATTACGCCGGAGCTAGAGGGGTTTTCGGGGCTTAATAAAGTGGTGAACAAGGGTGGTTTTTTTTGTTATTTCAAATAAAGGATTTTTCGTTTTGTGTGCTTATTTTCTTAAACTTATAGGTTAATCATGGAAGGTATCTCGGGGAGACGCCTGTCATGATTAATCTTGGACTTAGTGGCAGCTATGGGCTGCTGCCATTAACTCCTTATTACCCCGATTGCCAATGCACCACGGCAAATCGGGATGAGCCAGGTACAGTCCCGGGACTGTCGCATCTAATGGATGCGGCAATTCCGGGCAGCTGCTGGCTGATATTGTTAGGCTGGGGGGCTCCCTATAACGTGGAGCTCCCCATCCTGAGAATACCAGCCTTCAGCCATTTGGCTTTACCCTGGCTGGTATCAAAATTGGGATGGACCGCACGTCATTTTATTTTAATTATTTATTTACTTTTCTTACTGCTCGATATTAACACGCCCACCGGCGGCTGTGATTGGTTGCAGTGTGACAGCTGTCACTCAGCGTGGGGGCGTGTCTCACTGCAACCAATCATATGCACCGGTGGGTGAGGAAAGTAGGGAATACGAGATTGAATAATGAGCGGCCGGCGTTTTCAAAAGAGTAAAAGCTGCCGGAGTTTTTTAACAGCTCTGGAGTGCTGCGCCAGTGATTGGGGAACAGTGAGTATGAGAAAGAGGGGAGATTGACCGACGGACAGAGAGAGGGACAGACAAGACAGAGAGACCGACCGACGGACTGAGGGAGATTGACTTGTGGCGCCCCAGGACCTGGTCGCCACAACAGCATTGCCCTCCCAAAAGGGTTAATGCTGAGCCTGGAGGTAATTGGGAGATCTATTGGCCAGTAAGTTAACACTCAACACAGTTCTCCCTCCGGCCAGCAGGGGGAGCTCTGAACCTGGAACTTCAGGGAGCATTCCTTAAGTCTGGCTGGAAGGAGGAAGTGTTAGTTAGTCTGGACACAGGAGTGAAAGAGTGCAGACGCAGAGTAGTGCTGCCTTGTAAACTGGGGCCTAGAGCTGGGATAGCTTGGCCCAGTGAAGCAAGGGGAGCAGAGAGGCACAGCAGAGACTCGGACATCGGAGTCTGTAGTTGCCAGGGCATAAAATCCATCCCTGGTAGCTGAATCCGGAGGGCAGGAGAGCTGTAAGCCCCCTGCCCCAGAAGCAATCTGAAGGTACAACTGCATCCCAAGGGCCTGGTGTGGGCTCCAGCAGAGAAGCACCAGAGAGGGCCTGCGCAGTCTACCACACAGAAGAGGGGACGAACAACAAGTCCCAGCAGCAAGAGGGCAATTGCGAACCCAAAGTGCAGTGTCCTAAAACAGCAGAGAAAGATTAAGGAGTAGGCCTCATACTCAACTGGCCAAAGATCACCCCAGGCACTTCCAGGCCGGCCGGATCATCTATACCATCTGTGACGGTCTCCCTGGACTAAGTTTCTGCTGAGTAAAAGAGGAGAAGGTAAAGAGACTACTGTTTGTGCCTGTTTCTTTCATTGCTTGTCGGCCCTGCACCGTGTTAGTCACGCAGCACCATAGACTTCCACAAGCACCAACTGTGCCCCGGGCATTGCTCCACCTGTGGGGAGCAGTACCAACATTGCTGCCATAACATCATCCCGGTGGCCTCACACAGCAGCGGCGGCTTAATAGCCGCATACCACAGGTGGCGTCACGAACACAAACATTAAAGTCATCAGCCACATATTCAACTGACACCCACCAGGGCCACGGAGCCGGGCCCAGCCACCACTGACTACCACCGGACTAGTCCGGCCCGGCACCGGGTGTCCCATAGCCCTGGGGTGGGCGAGTCAACTTTGGCGTCACGAACAGGATTTTCTTACAACCGTACATGTTACAGAACTCTTGGAACACTTCAGCCTCGAATGCAGGACCCTGATCAGTCAGTACCCTTTCCGGATAGCCGTGAGGTCGACAAAAGGATGCCTGGAACGCTCTAGCTGCTGTCCTGGCTGTCTGGTCCTTCACAGGCACTACTACCAGGAAACGAGAGTAATGGTCCACAATGGTGAGGGCGTACACATAGCCTGACCGGCTTGGTGTTAACTTCACGTGGTCCAGGGCCACCAACTCCAGGGGCTGCTTTGTGACAATTGGCTGTAGGGGAGACCTTTGGCTGGCATCGTCTTTCCGCCTCAGGTTACACGGGCCACAGTCTCGGCACCACTTCTCGATCATCTTTCTCATGTGCACCCAATAGAACCGATCACGGAGTAGGGCTTCCAACTTCTTCCACCCGAAGTGTCCTGCGTTATCATGATACGCTGCTAGGACCATTGGAGCATCTCTCTGCGGAACCACTATCTGCCAGACAAGTTCATTTGTTCGATAGTTGACATATCTCTTGCAGAGCTTGCCTTGGTAGGTGAACAGTCGTCCCCTCTCCTTCCACAGCTTACCTATGGGGGTTAGGCCCACCTGTAGTGCTGAGATAGAAGACGCACCACGTAGTCAGGGGCAAACACCAGAGCTACGTAGGTCCCAGCGCAGCACTCGGGGACAACCCCCTCTAAGGTATAGGGAGTCAACTGTATAAGGGAAAGAGTACTTATTAGGATGTAAATAGTTATGCAAAATGTCTGCCATGTTGTGTACAAAATGTTTTCTTTTTCTTTGATTGCGAAAATGGACAATTGGGCCACTGGACTATGGGTGGCCAACACCTAAATTGTTCATAGTTAGCACCAGTGTGCTCAACACCCCTGAAGAAAAACCCGTCCGGCGTGCATAGAGTGGGGTCATCAATGCTCTGACGCACGCCCAGAGCCTACGTTGGGGGTTTGAACGCGGCGGGTCCCCCATGGAGCAGTGTAATGGACACCCGGCAGGGAGCCACACTGGACTCTCATAGTAATGTTTAAGGTTGTAACGTTAAAGTAATTGCGCCTCCCATAATGGGATGAAATGTTCTAACATGTCATGCTTGTCTCTACAGTCCGGGAGTACTGAATTTAACTAAGGGGGAGTGTGGCGCCCCAGGACCTGGTCGCCACAACAGCATTGCCCTCCCAAAAGGGTTAATGCTGAGCCTGGAGGTAATTGGGAGATCTATTGGCCAGTAAGTTAACACTCAACACAGTTCTCCCTCCGGCCAGCAGGGGGAGCTCTGAACCTGGAACTTCAGGGAGCATTCCTTAAGTCTGGCTGGAAGGAGGAAGTGTTAGTTAGTCTGGAGACAGGAGTGAAAGAGTGCAGACGCAGAGTAGTGCTGCCTTGTAAACTGGGGCCTAGAGCTGGGATAGCTTGGCCCAGTGAAGCAAGGGGAGCAGAGAGGCACAGCAGAGACTCGGACATCGGAGTCTGTAGTTGCCAGGGCATAAAATCCATCCCTGGTAGCTGAATCCGGAGGGCAGGAGAGCTGTAAGCCCCCTGCCCCAGAAGCAATCTGAAGGTACAACTGCATCCCAAGGGCCTGGTGTGGGCTCCAGCAGAGAAGCACCAGAGAGGGCCTGCGCAGTCTACCACACAGAAGAGGGGACGAACAACAAGTCCCAGCAGCAAGAGGGCAATTGCGAACCCAAAGTGCAGTGTCCTAAAACAGCAGAGAAAGATTAAGGAGTAGGCCTCATACTCAACTGGCCAAAGATCACCCCAGGCACTTCCAGGCCGGCCGGATCATCTATACCATCTGTGACGGTCTCCCTGGACTAAGTTTCTGCCGAGTAAAAGAGGAGAAGGTAAAGAGACTACTGTTTGTGCCTGTTTCTTTCATTCCTTGTCGGCCCTGCACCGTGTTAGTCACGCAGCACCATAGACTTCCACAAGCACCAACTGTGCCCCGGGCATTGCTCCACCTGTGGGGAGCAGTACCAACATTGCTGCCATAACATCATCCCGGTGGCCTCACACAGCAGCGGCGGCTTAATAGCCGCATACCACAGGTGGCGTCACGAACACAAACATTAAAGTCATCAGCCACATATTCAACTGACACCCACCAGGGCCACGGAGCCGGGCCCAGCCACCACTGACTACCACCGGACTAGTCCGGCCCGGCACCGGGTGTCCCATAGCCCTGGGGTGGGCGAGTCAGACTGACATACACAGAAAAAAAAGAGTGACCGACATCGCTTCAAAAAAACACAAAACGTATACAGACCATACGGAGATGCATCCGTGTCACGTACGTGTGCTCAGGGACCCATACACTTTCATTGGGTGCGTGTGTGCGTGTTCCGTGCAGAAAACGGACATGCATCCGTGTTTTACGGACAAACAAACGTATCACGCACACGGACACACGCACCTTATGGAAAAACGCACGTGTAACTCCATACATTGAATAACATTGGAGTACGTGTGTCCGTGTCTCCGGTACATACGGAAACGGACCTAACACGTACCGGAGACACGGATGTGTGAAGGGGGCCTTAGATTGCCTCAATGTGAAATGGCTCCATACTAAAAGCCTACAGATGAGATTTTTTAATAATGAATATACAGGTATACAGTATATATAAACTTTATGCAGACTTGTTTGTGATTGCAGTCAGCCCCACCTCTGTCATGTTACTTACATTGTGGCTCAGCGTTTGCAAATCTTTATAAGAAAAATTAGATTGTAGTCACTACTGGAGTAGGAGGTGAGACGTAGAAATTAGATCAGCGTCTTATATGATTATACACCCTGGGGAGCACATAATAGAAAGAGTAAACAAAATATCAATAGATGGAAAAAGTAATCCACTTTGTGAACCTTCATTTATATATTAGGGAACTGCATAAACCATAAATCCCTTATTATGGGATTTAATGTGTTATTACAGCAAGGCTGCAGTTCAGACACCAAAATCCCCTTGTCACATACACACTTCTCAGAATATGGTGTGGGGTGCACCTGCATGGGTTAATTTATCCTCTTGCTCAATCTTGCATTTAATCTCTGTTATAAACTGCACACTGAGCATAAATCACACCCCGACACAGTCCTTACACCCTGGATATGTCGCGGGCGGAGGAGGGCACGCTGCGCTCACCACGCTCGGGTCCGGCGCTGCTGCTGCTGCTCAGTGGCTCGAGCGGTGGGCCGGATCCGGGGACTCGAGCGGCGCTCCTCGCCCGTGAGTGAAAGGGGGGTAGTTTGGGTTTGGGGAGTTGGTCCGTGACGCCACCCACGGTTTGCGGTGAGATTGGGACACCACCGCTGCTCTGGACGGGGATCCCGGGAGCGGTGACAGGGAGCAGCCGAGATGGTTCTCTCCCTTCCGTGGGTAGGGGGATTGGTGGTCCCGGGGCCCGGTGAGGTGACGGGGAGGCAGGGTTGGCGAGTTTCAGGGTCGCGGGGGCAGCACGGTGCCAGACGGCACGGTGGTACTCACTCAGCCAAGAATGGATACAGAGTCTCCGGTAAAACAAACGGCTGGATGGACGGGTCCCGCAGCCGGCTGCTGTGGTTACCCTCGGAAGGTTGGTGGTGGCTGCCTTTCCCTGCACCTGTTGTGTATCTTCGGTCCCGATGGCTTCCCACCGGTAACCTGCTCCCCAGCTTGGATAGGTGCCGGAGGAGCCCCTTTTGCCCGCAGGCTCTGGCCCTGGGAATTCTAGCTGTGGCGGTAGCTGTATTTCCTTTTCTCGGTTTGGACGGTTGCCTTCAGTCGGGTCTTTGCTGCTAGGAAACCCCGGAGGTTCTGGTCGCTAACGGATTTGACCGGTTTAACGGCGACTCCAAGCCTGGTCGGGGTCTGTAGGCCCTGCCGGTTTGTGCTGGCTTCTCTTCGCTCCCCGGTTCGGTACCGGCGGGCCACCGCCCGTCCCCGGTCCTACGGTTCCGCGTCAATCAGCCTCTCCTGCAGACGGCCACCACTGTCTGCCAACCTTGCTCTTGGTGCCCGGGCCACGTACCCGGACACGGTCAGTCTGCTCCTCTACTGCTACTCTCCTCCTTCTCCTTCACACTCCCTAACTTCACTGACTTCCTTTCCCGCCTCCAGGACTGTGAACTCCTCAGTGGGTGGGGCCAACCGCCTGGCTCCACCCCACCTGGTGTGGACATCAGCCCCTGGAGGGAGGCAACAAGGATTTGTGTGTGACTGGTGTGCCTATCTTGGGGTGTGTTGTTGCAGTACCTGTGACGACCTGGCTTGTCCAGGGCGCCACAGATATACAACACGCTGCCACCACTCCTCAAATGAACCCCCGAAATATATACAACTGTATGACAATCGAAAGGTCACACACTCTCTGAAAGGCTAAGGATTCTTTAGAGCATGTGACGCGCCCACCGGGGCCTGGGGATTACTCGTTACCGGGCCTCGACTTCTTGGGGATGTCACGGCGGCAGGGTCCGATTCCGTGAGTTAAAAGGGGGAATGGTGACAGTTTATTCGTGACGCCACCTGTGTCATGCAGCAAGTTAGATACCGCCGCTGTGGGATGGGGGCCTCTGGGGCAGATGATGGCACAGCTTGGTTGGTATAGCTCTCCACAGGTAGAGCTGGGCCCCAGGGCAGATGGGGTAGTAGTCTATGATGGCGGGGATGCAGCGCTCGGGTGCAGGTGACTAACGGAGCAACACAGGGATGCAGTCTCAAGACTTCATATTACCAGCAAAGGAGCCGAACAGAATAGGGATGGAAGGCGTGCCGCAACAAACTCAATATAAGCTGCGACCACCACCAGTGAGGTCTTATATACAACATTCTAACATGGTGTATATAAGAGCCCAGGCCGCTGTGTAGAACATAAAAATCACTTTATAATACTCACCTAAGGGGCAGTGCAGTGCAGACTGGTCGGATGGGTTCCTTCATTCTCCGGTACCGGCGCCTTCTCTTTTGCCCATCATTGTCTTCCTTCTTCTGAAGCCTGGGGGCATGACGTGTCCTACATTATGCACACTAGCCGGCATTGAGATCCTGCGCAGGCGCACTTTGATCTGCCCTGAGAAGATAAAGTCCTGTGCAGGACCTTAATGCCGGCTAGTGTGAATGACGTTAGGACACGTCATGCACCCAGGCTTCAGAAGAAGGAGGACAAAGATGGCCGAAAGATGATGCGCCGGTACGAGAACAGAGACACCCATCCAACCAGTCTCCACCGCACCGCCCCTTAGGTGAGTATTATAAAGTGATTTTTACGTTCTATACAGCGGCCTGGGCTCTTATATACAGCATGTTAGAATGCTGTATATAAGAGCCCGGTGGTGGTGGCCACAGCTTATTGTTGCCATATCTGGTGACAGGTTCCCTTTAAGTAAACTATCCATAGTAGCTATATAAAAAAGAGACATTTTTTTTCATCATCGAAACTCCAGCATTGAGTTTGTTGCGGCACGCCTTCCATCCCTGTTCTGTTCGGCTCCTTTGCTGGTAATATGAAGTCATTCCCTTTGTTAAAAGTTAGTGAATGGTCTCTGTAATGTCATCACACTGAAGCAGGCCATCAGATCTAATCAGTGTAAAATGGGAAGTCTACACGAGCAGACAGCTCCGGAGCCTCGGGGAGCAATGCCGCATTCAGGGTTTAGTTTTACTGGTCAGATGTTTTAGCCGCGTCCATTCACCTGGATTTTCTCTCATTTATTTTCCTGACATTGCTCTGTGCTCTGATATTCCTCAGCAGGAGATGATAATCATTCACATATTATACAGCCATATATATGAGGATAATGTTACTGTGAAGTTAGGGATTTATTTTTTTGCACGTTAAAGGGTTTGGGGCTTTTTTTTTATCATCGGTGGGGTTGAGGCTGCTAAATCCCACACCAAGTCCTTATTCAGACGTCAGTGCCTTTTCCCGTATGAAAAACGTGGTCCAATTTTCATCAGTGTTTTAGATCCAAGATCCAAGTGTCATCAGTGTTTAGTCAGTGTCAATTTTTATCATCATTGTTCTTTAGGTATTTTCTCATAAAAATAAATGACAAACCTTCTTTTATTCATTGCAATGTTAATCACTCACAGCACACGGATGCAGTGTGTGTGGTCATATCCAGCAGGACTTGGCCCCTGTCCACACTGCCAAATGTACCAATACCTGGTTTACTAACCACAGTATCACTGTGCTTGATTGTCCAGCAAACTCAACTGACCTAAACCCCATAGAGAATCTATGGAGTATTGTCAAGAGGAAGATGAGAGACACCAGACCCAACAATGCAGACGAGCTGAAGGCTTCTATCAAAGCAACCTGGGCTTCCATAACACCTCAGTAGTGCCACAGGCTGATCACCTCCATGCCACATTGCTGCATTGATGCAGTAATTCATGCTAAAATAGCCCCGACCAAGTATTGAGGCATTTACTGTACAGATTTCTCAGTAGGGGCCAACATTTCCGAATTTACAATCATATTTCAGTTGGTCTTATATAATAACCTAATTTCCTGAGATAATAACTTTTGGGTTTTCATTACGTGTAAGCTATAATCATCAACATTACCAGAAATAAACATCTGAAATAGATCCCTCTGTGTGTAATGACTCTATATAATATATAGGAATAGATCACTCTATGTGTCATGACTATATATAATATATAGAAATAGATCCCTCTGTGTGTAATGACTCTATATAATATATAGGAATAGATCCCTCTGTGTGTAATGACTCTATATCATATATAGAAATAGATCCCTCTGTGTGTAATGACTATAATATATAGGAATAGATCCCTCTGTGTGTGATGACTCTATATAATATGTAGGAATGGATCCCTCTGTGTGTAATGACTCTATATCATATATAGAAATAGATCCTATGCGTGTAATGACTCTATATAATATATATGAATAGATCCCTCTGTGTGTAATGACTCTATATAATATATAGAAATAGATCCCTCTGTGTGTAATGACTATAATATATAGGAATAGATCCCTCTGTGTGTAATGACTCTAATTAATATATAGGAATAGATCCCTCTGTGTGTAATGACTCTAATTAATATATAGGAATAGATCCCTCTGTGTGTAATGACTCTATATAATATATAGGAATAGATCCCTCTGTGTGTAATGACTCTATATAATATATAGAAATAGATCCCTCTGTGTGTAATGACTATAATATATAGGAATAGATCTCTCTGTGTGTGATGACTCTATATAATATATAGGAATAGATCACTCTGTGTGTAATGACTCTATATAATATATAGGAATAGATCCCTCTGTGTGTAATGACTCTATATAATATATAAAAATAGATCCTTCTGTGTGTAATGACTCTATATAATATATAGGAATAGAGCCCTCTGTGTGTAATGACTCTATATAATATATAGGAATAGATCCCTCTGTGTGTAATGACTCTATATAATATATAGGAATAGAGCCCTCTGTGTGTAATGACTCTATATAATATATGCGTTTCTTTTTTTGTATTGAATTACTGAACTAAATTAACTTTTTGAAGATATTCTAATTTATTAAGATGCACCTATGTATTGGGGAATTGTTATTTATGCAATGTTATGCAGATGAGGGCTGAGCATAGACTGCACATTAATTAGTGGTCTCAGTAACAGGGAAGGATTGAGCACAATATGGAGCCTCCTGGCAGCTGGGAGCATCTGCGCTTTCTTCTCTGTCACATTTGCATGAGTTGGGAGTGTATAAAACTGACTCTTGTCATTAATATCTCTGCGTGGGTGAAAACTTAGCTGGAGAGATTCTTACAGGAACTTTTTATGTGAGAATGTGAATGATTAGTTTATGTAGGTAATATGTTAATGCGCTGCTTTACACCAGGTCCTGCCAGTCACAGCGCTTATTTATCTTTATTACCGCGATTATTATAAACTCTACCTTTCCTGTTAAGCAATAATATTTTCATTTATGGATCTGCAGGAAGAACGTTATAGCCCATCCGAGAAAACAACGATTATCGTGCTGAGGAGCATTTATCCAACCTCCATGTGTTACTAATCCAAAGTTATTATCAGACGAAATGGTAGAACAAGAAACTATGAACATAAAATCATTATGGGGGGTTTTGTTGATTTTTACAATTTCTGCATTTCCATTCAGAATGGCACAAAGACACAAGCTGTGCAATATCTTTAATGATTTTGCTTTGTTTTTTGGGTGCACGGACGTGAAGTACTGTTATGCAATAAGGGGGTGATCACAAATATTTCTGCAGCAGTGGGGTACCAACCAAAGGCGTACAAAGAAATCATAGGACCCTATAAAAAATTTGCAAATTGTGCCCCCCTCCAAAAATTAAATATACACCAGAATCAGGTAGGGTCATAACCTGACCCCCAACTTTTAAAAACAAGGAGAAGGATATGTATTGGAGCACGGTGACTGACATATAGTATACTGAAGCTCCATAGTGTTCCCACCCAATACAACAGCCCTTTTACCCACAGTATAATGTCCAGACAATACATAATAATAATAATTAATTATATTTATTCATTTATATAGCGCTATTAATTCCACAGCGGTTTACATACATTGGCAACACTGTCCCCATTGGGGCTCACAATCTAGAGTCCCTATCTGTATGTCTTTGGAGTGTGGGGGGAAACCGGAGAACCCAGAGGAAACCCACGCAAACACGGGGAGAACATACAAACTCCCTGCAGATGTTGTTCTAAGTGGGACTAGAACCCAGGACCCCAGCGCTGCAAGGCTGCAATGCTAACCACTGAGCCACCATGCCGCCCACATTGACCCCCACTTAGTATGATGCCATCCCAGTGTGGACAAAACAGGCTAATGAACACACAGTATTATGCCCCCACTGTGGCAAAAACACAGAATGATGCCCCCACAATATTTTCCACCACACACAGTATGATGGCCCCACAGTACCCACAAAACAATATAATGGCCCCCATAGTCCTCACAACACAGAATGATGTACTTAGTATACCTTAAGATAGGTAAGAAAGTATGATGTCTCAAAAGTTGTCCAACACACAAAAGGAGACCACACAGTGCCCCACAACAGAGTATTGAGTGTCAAAATAGAGAAAAACCCTCACCTAATCACCTTACCACAATGTGCTGTTTGTAGCACCATGCAGTGGTAATGATCTAATGATGTCATCATGCCTGTTGCATGACTCACATACCAATCTTCATAGGAGATTCAAACAGGAGAACAACTTGCAAGTGGCCACCTTAAATACCTTTTCTCATGATTGGATACACCTGCCTATGAAGTTCAAAGCTCAATGAGGTTACAAAACCAATTTAGTGCTTTAGTAAGTCAGTAAAAAGTAGTTAGGAGTGTTCCAATCTAGAAATTGATAAGGGTGCCCATACTTTTGCAGCGGTCAAATTTTGTTTAAATGCGGATTGCACATTTTCTGTTAGTACAATAAACCTCATTTCAATCCAGAAATATTACTCAGTCCATCAGTTATTAGATATATGAAACTGAAATAGCTGTTGCAAAAACCCAAATTGTTATGAAGAAAAAAGGTTAACATTAATAGGGGTGCCCAAACTTTTTCATATGACAGTATATATATATATATATATATATATATATAGATATGTAGTGAGGAAAATAGGTATTTGATACACTGCCGATTTTGCAGCTTTTCCCATCTACAAAGAATGGAGAGGTCAGTAATTTTTATCGTAGATACACTTCAACTGTGACAGGCAGAATTAAAAAATTTTAGAAAATAACATTGTATGATTCTTAAATAACTAATTTGCATTTTAGAAAATAAATATTTGATCACCTTCCAAACAGAAAGACCTCTTGCACTCACAGACTTGTTTATTTTTCTTTAAAAAATCCCTCCTACTCTGCTCTCATTACCTGTATTAATTGCACCTGTTTGAAGTCATTACCTGTATAAAAGACACCTATCCACACACTCAATCACACGCCAACCTGTCCACCATGGCCAAGACCAAAGAACTGTCTACGGACAACAGGGACAAAACTGTAGCCCTACACAAAACTTGGATGGGCTATAGGACATTAGTCAAGCAGCTTGGTGAGAAGGCAACAACTGTTGGCAAAATTATTAGAAAATGGAAAAAAAGACAAGATAACTGTCAATTTTAAACCGTCTAGCACTATATGCAAGATCTCACCTCGTGGGGTAAGGCTGATTCTGAAAAAGGTCAGGAATCAGCCCAAAACTACACGGGATGACCTGATCAATGACCTGAAGAGACATGGGACTGACAGTCTCAAAGACTACCATTAGTAACACACTATGCCGTCATGGATTAAAATCCTGCAGTGTATGCAAGGTCCTCTGCTCACACCAGCACATGTCCAGGCCTGATTGAAGTTCAAAGAAAAATAGAAAAAAAACTCACCACAAAAAAGCCACCAGCCTACTCAGGTCAAAAATGGCAAATGCACTTGCAGGATGCAGCCGCCCCCCCTTCCATGATAAAGGTATGGGTAACACAGGTGCATAATACCGATGAGACAGCCACTCTCAACCTTCCAAATCATGGAGGGGGTGGCTGCTGATATTAAACTTGCACACTAATTAGGTTTTACATAGGGCACCAGTCACACAGATATGTGCAATGCACAGTGTCCGGCTCACAGCCTATTGATGACGCCCTTCTATTAGATCAGGTGGGCTGCCCAGCACTATTTAAGTGCACTAGCACACAGGACAGACACCCAGAGGGCCCGGCTGCCTTATGTAAAACCTCATTAGTGTTTAAGTTTAATACCAGCAGCCACCCCCTCCATGATTTGGTAGGTTGAGAGTGGCTGTCTCATCGGTATTCTGCATCTGTGTTACCCATACCTTTATCATGGGGGGCCAGCTGCATCCTGCAAGTGCATTTGCCATTTTTGATCTGAGTTGGCTGGTGGCTTTTTTGTGGTGAGTTTTTTTGATTATATTCTTTGAATTTATGTCTTTTTCTGTTTGACGTTTGCCAATGACCATATGGATGATCCAAATGAGGCTAGAAGAATTTCATGTAGTCAGGTGAGACCAAAATAGAACTTTTTGGTATCAACTCCACTCGCCGTGTTCAGAGAAAGAAGTAGGATAAGTACAACCCCAAGAACATGTCCCAACCGTGAAGCATGGGGTGGAAACGTCATACTTTGGGGGTGCTTTTCTTTAAAGGAGACAGAATGACTGCACCGTATTGAAGGGAGGAAATATGGGGTCATGTATTGAAAGATTTTGGCCAACAACCTCCTTCCTTTAATAAGAGCATTGAAGATGGGTTGTGGCTAGGCTTCCAGCATGACACTGACTCGAAACACACAGCCACGACATCTAAAGAGTGGCTCTGTAAGAAGCATTTCAACGTCCTGGAATGGCCTAGCCAGTCTCCAGATCTAAACCCATTAGAAAATCTTTGGAGGAGCTGAAATTTAATGTTGCCCAGTGACAGGCCCGAAACCTGAAAGATGTGGAGAAGATCTATATGGAGGAGTGGGCCAAAATCCCTGTCACAGTGTGTGCAAAACTGGTGAAGAAATGGAAACATCTGACCTCTGTAATTGTAAACAGAGGTTTCTACCAAATATTAAGTTCTGTTTTTCTATTGTATCAAATACTTATTTCATGCAATAAAATATAAATTAATTATTTAAGAATCATACAATGGGACTTTCTGAGGGTTTTTTTTTCTGTCTATCCCAGTTGAAGTGTACCCATGATAAAAATTACAGACCTCTCCATTCCTTGTAGGTGGGAAAACTTGCAAAATCGTTAGTGTATGAAATACTTAAGGGGGCTTTACACGCTGCGACATCGCTAATGTGGAGTCGTTGGGGTCACAGAATTTGTGACGCACATCCGGCCGCATTAGCGATGTTGCTGCGTGTGACACCGATGAGCGATTTTGCATCGTTGCAAAAACGTGCAAAATCGCTCATCGGTGACATGGGGGTCCATTCTCGATTATCGTTACTGCAGCAGTAACGATGTAGTTCGTCGCTCCTGCGGCAGCAGACATCGGTATGTGTGACGCCGCAGGAACGAGGAAGCTCTCCTTACCTGCCTCCCGGCCACTATGTGGAAGGAAGTGGGCGGGATGTTACGTCCCGCTCATCTCCGCCCCTCCGCTGCTATTGGGCTGCCGCTCAGTGACGTTGCTGTGATGCCGCACGGACCGCCCCCTTAGAAAGGAGGCGGTTCGCCGGTCACAGCGACGTCGCCGGGCAGGTAAGTATGTGTAACGGGTCTGGGCGATGTTGTGCGGCACGGGCAGCGATTTGCCCGTGTCGCGCAACAGATGTGGGCGGGTACCCACACTAGCGATATCGGGACCGATATAGCAGTGTGTAAAGTAGCCTTTATTCTCCAAACTGTATGTGTATATGTATATATATATATATATATATATATATACAGTGTGTGTGTGTGTGTATATGTAATTTGTGCACACATCCTAGCCCCCTAATACTGTTTCTGCAGGCTGCTAATGGATGGAAATTGCTTTTCCTACCTAATGTGTCTCCACGTCGTTCCATGCGGCTGATCACAGTCTATGCAGTCATTAGAACTCAGGTGGTTACATTTAAGTTCATACCACATGTAGATGCAAATGTCTGCAAATTATCTGAACTCCAGAAGATTTGTCACAATTGTATTTTTTTACTATATTTATATTTTATACTAATCTTGTATATACTGTACATTGTTTTCTGACCAGTTCTATGTGTTACAGAGTGTGTTTGTCGAATCCATGCTCAGGACTGATGGGGTAAAATATAATTGTCCCGAAATGTTTTTACAATGATATTTATTTGTTTCTAGCTGAGTATATACTGAGTATATACTGTATGTATCATTAAATACAAAGTATTACAATAAAGGCACCTTTCCCTGTCCAGCACCTTGGACAGCAACAGATAACAGATATCTTCTGTGGGAACAATCTTGCAGTGTATATGTTATGCCTGCTTTTACACGAGTCGAATGATCGTGCGATTTCACGATCGATCGTACCCGCCCCCGTCGTTTGTGCGTCACGGGCAAATCGCTGCCCATGTCGCACAAAGTCGTGAAACCCCCGTCACACGTACTTACCTGCTGAGCGACGTCGCTGTGGGCGGTGAACATCCTCTTCCTGAAGGGGGAGGAACGTTCGGCGTCACAGCGACGTCAAACAGCCGCCGGCCAATAGAAGGGGAGGGGCGGAGATGAACGGGATGTAAACATCCCGCCCACCTCCTTCCTTCCGCATAGCCGCCGGGAGCCGCGGGATGCAGGTAAGCTGCTTTCATCGTTCCCGTGGTGTCACACGGAGCGATGTGTGCTGCCCCGGGTATGATGAAAAACCATTTTAATTAAACAATTTTTTAAAACTGAGCAACGAGTACACAACTCACGATTTGTGACCGATACTGCGTCGTTAAGAGGTGTCACATGAGACAACGTCGTGAACAATGCCGGATGTGCGTCACGAAAACCGTGACCCCGACGATGCATCGCCCGATAGCTCGTCTCATGTAAAGCCCGCATTAGTCTCTCCCAGCGAAGTAATGACAAGGACCCAGGTATAATTGCAACCCTGCACCTTGTTATTTTCACTGTCATCTCTCTGTTATAGAGACTAGTGATAGGTTCTGGGCCAGAGTCTCTTTGATTTGAGACTCTGCAGAATAAATGTCTTTCCTTTCCTTTGGGGAGGAGAGGGTCAATGTCAGTATTCCTTGCCAGAAAATGTTTCTGGTTTGGACCACTCCCAGTCCCCATATATACCCTCTGCTTCCTGTAGATAGTGCCGGTTATTCTTATTCATTTGAATGCTTGGCCTGGAGGTGGAAGGAGCTGGTGGAGCCCTTCCTGCAAGTTGCTGTGTAGGTTGCAGTCTTGGTGATGACTGCAGCTATCTGTTGTTGTTACCCCATCTGTCTTTCCTTCCCTTAGTGTTTTATTAGTGCAGCGGTGCAGCTAGTGTCCCTCACCTGCCAGCTCACTAGCCAGGGCTATTACAGAGTCTGCCAGGGTATCCTGTTCAGTGACAGATGCGGAACCTGTATAGGGACTATCTAAGAGTATAGGGTACAGCTGTAGGTGAATGAAGGAGGTGTCCCATCATAACCCTTCTCTAACCCTGGGGCCCACCATTGTTAAAGTGTTCCCATTGTACCCCTTGTAAAGTGTGGTGTTGTGGGCCATATTTCCAGTGTCACTCACATGACAGTTATGCCTCAGTTAAAGAGTTCACGATACCAGTGCAGTCCTGGAATAGGAGCCATCAGTGCAACAAGTCAGTTCCTAAAATTTCTTCTCTTCTAAATATTCCACCATCAACCGTGAGTGATATTATTGAGCAGTAGATGGAACCTCAGAAACTCAGCTATGAAGTGAAGACCCTTTAAAGTTAGAAAGTGGGGTCACCGAGTGCTGAGGATCAGAAGGCAGAAAAGTCATCAACGCTCTGCTGACTGCATAACTGCGGAGTTGTTATACTATGAGACGTCACCACGCACAAGGTCAGCTGTTCGATGGAGTGATGTAAAGTACACTGCCACAGGAGCAGTGGAAATATGTGTTTGTGGATGTGTTTTCTGGATCATACCTGATGGACAAATCTGGGTTTGGTGAAGACCAGGAGAACATTATCCACCTGACTGCATTGTGACAGCTGTAAACTTTGGTGAAAAAGTGCTAATGCCATGGGCTCATTTTCAGGGGTCAATCTACTTCCCTTTAAAGGGCTTGTCAACTACTAACAACCCTACTGATTCCACATTTCCCCTCGGTAAAATAAAAAAGCCTATACTCACCTCCTGTACCGATGCTGTTCCAGCGGTGCCACGTCTCTGTGATGTCACACGAGCCCTGCATCCAATGACTCCTGGCTTCTGTCTCCTCGCCTTCAGACCAAACGCGTTAATCAACAGGAAGTGAGATCTGCAGCAGCCACTGACTTCCTGTTTTCCGAAGGAGGGGAGACAGAAACTGGTGGTGATTGGATGAGGGTCTTGTGTGATGTCACTTGAGCCCCGGGAATGAGAGCTGGGACAGCACCAGTACGGGAGGTGAGTATAGGCTTTTTTATTTACCATGGGGAAAACGTGGAATCAGAAGGGGTTGTCCTAGCAGTGGACAACCCATTGTATCTCATACATAGCCATTTCTTACCTTGCACTGTGCTTTTTATATATATATATATATATATATATATATATATATATATATATATATATCTCAGATAGTATTTTCTATATTTATAACCAGACGACACATTCCTAGTATGGCGGCACAGTATACATCTCCAGTAATCGTCCCTCTGAACATGAACCCAAGAAGAGAAGATTATGGAGTGGCCCGGCCGGCATGAGTCAGGCCATTTTAGCCTAGAGGATGTAATGATATCAGAAGAGCGGGGTTAGGGCGAGGTAAACAAACAACACAGGAATGAGACACATAACGATGAACAGAAATAGTTTATCACCTTAGGCTGTAAAGGCCTCGAGGGGCCGCATTTTTGCTGTCTCAATGACTTCAGGCTCCTCTCATTAAGCTCCAGCACAGACATGGCTGGCAAACTAAATATCTTTCCACGGCGTAGAAATTGAAAAATAAATTTGTTTGGGGGATTTTTTTTTTTTTTAAATTGCGCCAGGCACAGTCCAGGGTTGTAGCGGATAGTAAATCAGCAGGATTATTAGTTCCTTACTGATCTTTCTATAGGGGCAATCCATCAAAGGCCGGAGTGTGGTGATCACTATCGAATTTAGTAACCTTCCCCATATACAGGGACACTTATCTCTGTGACCAGGGCTTGCAATTACATGTCCTGTACCTGCTTCCTCCATAGGTCACAGCTGTAAGATATAAAAAAACAGGCAGACATGCTACATTAGTATATTCAAGCTGGAAAAGACTATAAAGCCATGTACAGTGGACAGTCAAATAGATGCTGGTAATTAGCTACCTAAATTAGAAGGGTTTTCTGGGGATTTAATATCGATTACCAAGACCAATCCATAGAAGCGGTCATCAATATCAGATCGGTGGAGGTCCAACCCCTGACCCCCCGCAATCCGCAGACTGAAGGTACCCGAAGTGACACAGCTCTGTGCATTGTCTGCTGACTAATGAATGGTACTGCTAAATTGTTCTCATATATATAAGCTTGAAGCATCATTCCCTGCCTCTACACAAGGTACAGAACCGTGACGCTTCAAACTTAAACAAAAAAATATTTTAAAAATTGCAACAATAAACATATGCTATTGCCACACCTCTCCACCCGTAAAGGAAAAACATTAAAAAATGATTAGAGATGAGTGGACACTGGAAGTTTGGTTCGGTAATGGATACTGTAAAAATAAAGAAAGAGAAATAGCCCAAAACACAGCGGTGGAATTTCATAATAAAACAGAATCTTAACCCTGCTTTCCTCTTGAAAAAGGAAAGGGGTTATTAAAAACTACAACTTTTCACTAGTGATGAGTGAGCACTAACATGCTCGGGTGCTCAGTACTCGTAACTAGTGATGAGGGAGCACTACCATGCTCGGGTGCTCAGTACTTGTAACTAGTGATGAGCGGGCACTACCATGCTCGGGTGCTCAGTACTTGTAACTAGTGATGAGCGGGCACTACCATGCTCAGGTGCTCAGTACTGTAACTGGTGATGAGCAGGCACTACCATGCTCGGGTGCTCAGTACTTGTAACTAGTGATGAGCGGGCACTGCCATGCTCAGGTGCTCAGTACTCGTAACTAGCGATGAGCGGGCACTACCATGCACGGGTGCTCAGTACTCGTAACTAGTGATGAGCGGGCACTACCATGCTCAGGTGCTCAGTACTCGTAACTAGTGATGAGCGGGCACTACCATGTTCGGGTGCTCTGTACTTGTATCTAGTGATGAGCAAGCACTACCATGCTCGGGTGCTCAGTATTCGTAACTAGTGATGAGCGAGCACTACCATACTTGGGTGCTCGGTACTTATATCTAGTGATCAGCGAGCACTACCATGCTCGGGTGCTCGGTATTTGTATTTAGTGATGAGCGAGCACTACCATGCTCAGGTGGTCGGTACTCATAACTAGTGAAGAGTCAGCACTACCATGCTCGAGTGCTCAGTACTCGTAACTAGTGATGAGTGGGCATTACCATGGTCAGGTGCTCGAAACTCATAACTAGTGATGAGCGGGCACTACCATGCTCAGGTTCTCGGTACTCATAACTAGTGATGAGCGGGTACTACCATGCTCAGGTGCTCGGTACTCGTAACTAGTGATAAGCGGGCACTACCATGCTCGGGTGCTCGGTACTTATAACTAGTGATGAGCGGCCACTACCATGCTCGGGTGCTCGGTACTTGTAACTGTGGCGCCCCAGGACCTGGTCGCCACAACAGCATTGCCCTCCCAGAAGGGTTAATGCTGAGCCTGGAGGTAATTGGGAGATCTATTGGCCAGTAAGTTAACACTCAACACAGTTCTCCCTCCGGCCAGCAGGGGGAGCTCTGAACCTGGAACTTCAGGGAGCATTCCTTAAGTCTGGCTGGAAGGAGGAAGTGGTGGTTAGTCTGGACACAGGAGTGAAAGAGTGCAGACGCAGAGTAGTGCTGCCTTGTAAACTGGGGCCTAGAGCTGGGATAGCTTGGCCCAGTGAAGCAAGGGGAGCAGAGAGGCACAGCAGGGACTCGGACATCGGAGTCTGTAGTTGCCAGGGCATAAAATCCATCCCTGGTAGCTGAATCCGGAGGGCAGGAGAGCTGTAAGCCCCCTGTCCCAGAAGCAATCTGAAGGTACAACTGCATCCCAAGGGCCTGGTGTGGGCTCCAGCAGAGAAGCACCAGAGAGGGCCTGCGCAGTCTACCACACAGAAAAGGGGACGAACAACAAGTCCCAGCAGCAAGAGGGCAATTGCAAACCCAAAGTGCAGTGTCCTAAAACAGCAGAGAAAGATTAAGGAGTAGGCCTCATACTCAACTGGCCAAAGATCACCCCAGGCACTTCCAGGCCGGCCGGATCATCTTTACCATCTGTGACGGTCTCCCTGGACTAAGTTTCTGCCGAGTAAAAGAGGAGAAGGTAAAGAGACTACTGTTTGTGCCTGTTTCTTTCATTGCTTGTCGGCCCTGCACCGTGTTAGTCACGCAGCACCATAGACTTCCACAAACACCAACTGTGCCCCGGGCATTGCTCCACCTGTGGGGAGCAGTACCACCATTGCTGCCATAACACTATCCCGGAGGCCTCATACCGCAGCGGCGGCTTAATAGCCGCATACCACAGGTGGCGTCACGAACACAAACATTAAAGTCATCAGCCACATATTCAACTGACACCCACCAGGGCCACGGAGCCGGGCCCAGCCACCACTGACTACCACCGGACTAGTCCGGCCCGGCACCGGGTGTCCCATAGCCCTGGGGTGGGCGAGTCATAACTAGTGATGAGCAAGCACTACCATGCTCGGGTGCTCAGTATTCGTAACTAGTGATGAGCAGGCACTACCATGCTCGGGTGCTCAGTATTCGTAACTAGTGATGAGCGGGCACTACCATGCTCGGGTCCTTGATACTCATTGTAACCAGCAGCTGGACGCTTGGACGGGCGAGACTCATGTACTAAGTATAATGGAAGTCAAAGCGGGACTCAAGTATTTTTGCAGAACATTTTGATGAGTTTTCTATTGACTTCCATAATACTCGGTACACAAGTCTTGCCCGTCCAAGTGTCCAACTACTTGTTACCAGAACTGAGCACTCCAGCATGGTAGTGCTCGCTCATCATTAGTTATCACATAAAAAAAGTCATCATGTGGCTTTGCGCACAAAAGATTAAATTAGCCATGGATAGTGAAGGAAAAAACTACAGTGAAAATGGAAAAATGATGGCAGCAGAAAGATGTGAAAGTAGATCCTAATGAGGTTTAATAAGCCAGAAACAGCCATATAGATGCAAGTTGCAGTACCAGACTGTGGGCTGTATCGGTGACTTACATTGAAGGATGTGATATATAATGGCGTCCATGGCTGAATTGGGTGTGTGGACACATTACCTGGGTACAAGAAGGTGGGTGTGCTTACAGACAACTGTGAACTCCGGTTACATCCACTGCACTAAAGTTTACAACAAACTTCCATCTGTCATTAAGAAGTTTTCTAGTACCAAATTATATTTTATTTTGGTCTCAAAGTACATTATGGGTTTGGATACCAGAAGACACATTCTGCTGCTTGTGTGTCATGCCATGACTACCAGGGTTTCACCAGGTACACAGATACCTCCGACAAGCGCCACAACATATAGGGTACATGTTACAAGGCTGGGCCCCGGCGCTAGGGAAAGGGGAGCGGAGTCACCTCCTCAACTCACCTGAGACTGATTCCTGCACTCCCTAATGTCCCTATATGGGTTATTTCACCCCATCGCCGATCACGTGCCTATCCCTGTCTCTCCCTGGACTCAGCCCTGTATAATTTAGGGCAGTTGGAACACTGGTCCTGATCTAGGTCAAAGACACAGAGGGGATAAAACAGACAGGGGTAAAATGAGCAGCAATCATACAAAGCATTCAAAACAACAAATGGTAATAACGAGGAGCAGGCCAGGGGAGGAAGACCAAAGAGGACTAAGGAAGGGGAAATAATACAACTTTCCCACAGCAAATGTTCTCTGAATGGCTTCTTGGTTCTCAGCTCACAGGTTCCCTCTAGAGGCAAGTAACGTAAAAACTATCACAAGCAGTTACCTGGACTAGGAGACAAGTCTTTATAGCAGGGTTGATTAGCAATAGATAACAGCTGACTATTGCTAATGTGGCGCCCCTGACCTAGTCAGGCACCACTGAGTACTGCACCCATGCTGGGACAGTACTTCCAGGTAACTCCAAAGCCCAGAATGAGGTGTGTACGCACAGACACATAGCAACCAGGTCTCCCACACCATTAGATGGGTTCCTTGGGTAGCCTCTAGAGGAGACTAGCCTTCAAATCTTATCAAGAGGTGTAGTGGAGGGGCTGTAAGCTGAGTTGCAGAGGCTGTCAGGAAAGAAGGGGAGTGAGCCAGTCTGGTAGCAGTGAGCGCAGTTACTAAGAGACACAGGCGCGCACACACGCTAGTCAGACCCTGCACATGAAGTAGCCGTTAGCGGGGGAGAACGGTTACCAGTGAGTCAGTCAGAAAGACACCTGAAGAGAGGCAGTCGAGTACGGGGACTGCTGGTGACTAGGCACGCACGAGGAACAGGTCCCTAGAGTAGACGTCCATTTTTTGATCTGCTAAACCTGCCGGTGAGGGGACTAGAGGTACCTCACCAACCATACAGAATCCGAGCCTCAGCAGCAACACGAGGACCCATAAGGAGACAGAGCCAGAAGCCATCTCACCTTTTCCAGGCTTCCGGCAAACGGGCCAAACAGGGTAGAAAAGGCAGTAGCGACTTCCCTGGATAGACTCCACGGTACTTCAAGTCAGGGGTTATCTGAAACAAGAAGTGCTAGGAAGGCGAGTTAATGGTTACCCTCAGATCGGCCTGAAGGAGTTCCTGGTTCCACCTGGTTTGTCTCCGCATCGCCTGGGCTCCTCACGATAACAGCAAAAGTGAGTAAAAACAAGTTGAAAGACTTTCTGGACTGAGACTGAGTTATTCTGGGACCTGTTGTTCTACACACCCGAGCCCCTGGGGCCCGCCTCACTCAGAGGAGGCCACACCATCCGACTGCAGACTCCATCAGCCCCAGACGCTTGTTAAATTTGCAGTGGCAGTCACCCATATCCCTGACCGCAAACCGTGAGTGGCGTCACGACTCATATATATATAAACCTGACATACCTGTCGCTATATATACCCAAAAGAAGACCCTGTGGTGTTCATGGAGGTGGAACGATGTCCCTAGGGCGACTACTGCAGGTGGGCTTCACATTTGAACCGCCACCATTTTGTCATCGTTAAAAGCGCGCGATTTTAGAAGCTGCAGCACGCGCAGAAGAAAAGGTAACCGCCCACGGAGAGGAGTGACAGTCCCAGCATGGAAAGAGTGCTCTGTCATAGTGAAAGGGGAAGATGGGGGCGGATCTGTCCCCAGACTGCGGGGACGTCCCAGTCCTGTGGGAGGACAACAACAAAAAACGAAACTAAGGCAGAAGCTGATGAGGTATGCTGACCCCACCGGCAGTAACATCGGAAGCTGGATGCGAAGCACGCGACCAGACCAGGCCGCAATGCCTCCTGTTCCAGTTGCCAGACCAGAGATGGTCACAGTGCCTCAGTCGCTGACTGGGGATCCAGCTCCTGCTCCCAGGCCAGAGGTGGTGGTTTATATATATATATATATATATACAGTTAGGTCCAGAAATATTTGGACAGTGACAGTGACACACGTTTTGTTATTTTAGCTGTTTACAAAAACATATTCAGAAATACAATTATATATATAATATGGGCTGAAAGTGCACACTCCCAGCTGCAATATGAGAGTTTTCACATCCAAATCGGAGAAAGGGTTTGGGAATCATAGCTCTGTAATGCATAGCCTCCTCTTTTTAAAGGTACCAAAAGTAATTGGACAAGGGACTCTAAGGGCTGCAATTAACTTTGAAGGCGTCTCCCTCATTAACCTGTAATCAATGAAGTAGTTAAAAGGTCTGGGGTTAATTACAGGTGTGTGGTTTTGCATTTGGAAGCTGTTGCTGTAACCAGACAACATGCGGTCTAAGGAACTCTCAGTTGAGGTGAAGCAGAACATCCTGAGGCTGAAAAAAAAGAAAAAATCCATCAGAGAGATAGCAGACATGCTTGGAGTAGCAAAATCAACAGTCGGATACATTTTGAGAAAAAAGGAATTGACTGGTGAGCTTGAGAACTCAAAAAGGCCTGGGCGTCCACGGATGACAACAGTGGTGGATGATCGCCGCATACTTTCTTTGGTGAAGAAGAACCCGTTCACAACATCAACTGAAGTCCAGAACACTCTCAGTGAAGTAGGTGTATCTGTCTCTAAGTCAACAGTAAAGCGAAGACTCCATGAAAGTAAATACAAAGGGTTCACATCTAGATGCAAACCATTCATCAATTCCAAAAATAGACAGGCCAGAGTTAAATTTGCTGAAAAACACCTCATGAAGCCAGCTCAGTTCTGGAAAAGTATTCTATGGACAGATGAGACAAAGATCAACCTGTACCAGAATGATGGGAAGAAAAAAGTTTGGAGAAGAAAGGGAACGGCACATGATCCAAGGCACACCACATCCTCTGTAAAACATGGTGGAGGCAACGTGATGGCATGGGCATGCATGGCTTTCAATGGCACTGGGTCACTTGTGTTTATTGATGACATAACAGCAGACAAGAGTAGCCGGATGAATTCTGAAGTGTACCGGGATATACTTTCAGCCCAGATTCAGCCAAATGCCGCAAAGTTGATCGGACGGCGCTTCATAGTACAGATGGACAATGACCCCAAGCATACAGCCAAAGCTACCCAGGAGTTCATGAGTGCAAAAAAGTGGAACATTCTGCAATGGCCAAGTCAATCACCAGATCTTAACCCAATTGAGCATGCATTTCACTTGCTCAAATCCAGACTTAAGACGGAAAGACCCACAAACAAGCAAGACCTGAAGGCTGCGGCTGTAAAGGCCTGGCAAAGCATTAAGAAGGAGGAAACCCAGCGTTTGGTGATGTCCATGGGTTCCAGACTTAAGGCAGTGATTGCCTCCAAAGGATTCGCAACAAAATATTGAAAATAAAAATATTTTGTTTGGGTTTGGTTTATTTGTCCAATTACTTTTGACCTCCTAAAATGTGGAGTGTTTGTAAAGAAATGTGTACAATTCCTACAATTTCTATCAAATATTTTTGTTCAAACCTTCAAATTAAACGTTACAATCTGCACTTGAATTCTGTTGTAGAGGTTTCATTTCAAATCCAATGTGGTGGCATGCAGAGCCCAACTCGCGGAAATTGTGTCACTGTCCAAATATTTCTGGACCTAACTGTATATAAAAACCTGACATACCTGTTGCCATATATACCCAAAAGAAGACCCTGTGGTGTCCATGGAGGTGGAATGATGTCCCTGGGGCAACTACTGCAAGTGGGCTTCACACTTACACTCAGAGCTCAGGTGACCAGATGATCTACTTAAGGCTAGTTTTACACTTGCGTTGGACGGGATCCGTAGCATTGCGTTGTGTGACGCATGAAACGGATGCGTTGCATATAGTGGCACAACGCAATGCTACGGATCGTACAAAATAACGCAATCCGTTATAGGTTTTTTCCTTGACTTTACACATCTGAGCATGCGCAGTTGTGTAAAGACAGCTGCGTTAACGGAATCCGTCAAATGACGCATTCTAACGGAATCCGCCACCATAGGCGTCCATTATAAAAACAACGGACGCCAAACGGATTCCTGCAGGTTGCGTTTTATTGACACTTCGCCAAGCGCAGAAAAACGCTACATGCAGCGTTCCATCCGCCCGACGCAGCGTCAAAATAACGACGCTGCATCGTCCAGCGGATGCAACGAAGACACTTGCGTTACAGTGCGTCATCCATACAACTCTATGGAGAATAGCACAGTTCGTTAACGGACTGCGCTATTCTCCATAGTGACGGACTACGCAAGTGTGAAACTAGCCTAACTCAAGCAGCACTGGATAAAGGAGAATCTGCACAGCCCGCAGTATTATCCTGAGAAAGTGTGTATGAAGCCCTGCAATCTTCTGACACCAGAAATAGGAGGGACCACTGTCCGTCATTGTACCCTCGTTACGCCCCATTGTGATGTCCAAAGAGTGAAATGTTGACTGTTTGACAGCCTGTCACTCATTGTCGTGTTGATGTCACTATGTATGGTGCCTATCTTTGTAAAAATGTAAAGTACTTACCTTTATACTCCGGTCTGCACCAATTGGGCATTTACAGAAGTGGTGCTTTTGCAGGACCTGCCTGTCACTGCTGGACTTGGACTAAATAGTAGCCCTAGTTGTCAAATTCCAACAGATACAATCTTAGGAATAAGAAATCCAAGAAAAAAGTGTACACTGCAGACAATTTTGCCATACGTGGTAGCACCCCTGCCACTTTCTTAAAGGAGTTTTCCAGGGTTAATCCCCAACCTTGCCAAGCTTAAGAAAAGTATCTTTAATCAACAACTCCCAATGGCTTCTCCATCCATGTCCCTTTTGTTCGTGATACAACTCCAGTGGTGGCATCACAAGTATATATGACCACTGCAGACAATCACTGATTTTAGTAGTCATGTTCCACACATGCAAGTAACACCATGAGGACAGTGATAGACTGCAACTGTTAAGTGCAACTCCACGAAAGTATGGAAGGTATGCAAAGATGGCCGGGGATCATTGACCCTTATGTGACATATGAGCAATGGGGGGGGGGGTTTGGCAATGGGGGTGGGGTGTGCTAACATTTTTTGCATCTTCTGTATTTTAATTTCTTAATTACTTACTCTTAATTATAATAGTGGCACTCATTGTATGTTACATGAATTGTCTCTGAAAATAAAACTGCATAATATTCAAATAAATATTAGTGGATATTATGAAAATAAAATAAACAA
Source organism: Anomaloglossus baeobatrachus (assembly GCF_048569485.1). Classification (NCBI taxonomy): domain Eukaryota; kingdom Metazoa; phylum Chordata; class Amphibia; order Anura; family Aromobatidae; genus Anomaloglossus; species Anomaloglossus baeobatrachus. The sequence continues at coordinate 57,736,477 of NC_134361.1, read as the reverse complement.
ATATATATATATATATATATATATATATATATATATATATATATAAATATATATAATATATATATATATAGATATATAAATATATTTGTTTGTTTATTCTATTTTATAAATAATAAAAAAAATTTTTTAACTAAAAATAGTAATATTAATATAATATAAATTATAATTTATATATGTTATAAGTATTTTTTTCAAGCTCTGAAACCAAAACTGGAAAAATACTAAATAAATGCCCAAAAGAATAAACATTTGTATTTTTTGGTGAAATCGACATGCTGTTAATCTATCTAGGATTTTGGGCATCTTTTACGGCTTCAGGTTTACAGAGACGCCAAGTGATTAAATGAAGTGAGTGGACCATTCTTCAGGCATTTTCTGCTCAAATACGATCCATACTTTACAATACAAATCAATGGGAAGGCTCGAAAGACACTTGGAAGACATTCAGGCGTCTTTTTGTGTGTTTTGGCAATGTCTTTGCTTGAAAAATCGCTAGCGGCTTCTTCATTGTAATATGGAGTTTAAAAAAAAAAATGTCTCAAATTTGACGGGACAAATGATGCCCCAAAAATGCTAGAATATTGCAAAAGAAACGAAACGCTGATGTATGAAAACATTAGAAGAGTACTCAAGAAACTACAAAAAAAAGGCCAAAAAAACCCCTGGTGTTTCCTTAAAGGGAACCTGTCACCAGTTTTTTGCCCTATAAGCTGCGGCCACCACCAGGCTCTTATATACGGCATTCTAACATGCTGTATATAAGAACCCAGGCCGCTGTGTAGAACATAAAAACACTTTATAATACTCACCTAAACCAGTCACTGTGGTGGATGTGGGTCAAATGGGCATTCTCGTCCTCCGTTGCCGGCTCCGACTCTTTCGGCCATCTTTGTCGCCGCCTCCATCGTCCTTCTGAAGCCGCGGTGCATGATGCGTCCAACGTTATACACACTCGCCGGCATTCAGGTCCTGAGCAGGGTAGATCAAAGTATTGTAGTGCGCATGCGTGGGACCGGCGACTGTGTATGACATAGGACGCGTCATGCACCCAGGCTTCAGAAGGAGGACGAAGATGGCAGAAAGAGGAGGCACGAGCACTGGACAACGGAGACGCACATCTGAGCCACATCCACAGCAGCGACCGGTTTAGTTGAGTATTATAAAGTGTTTTTTATGTTCTACACAGCGGCCTGGGCTCTTATATACAGTATTCTAGAATGCTGTATACAGTGTGTCCACCCATATCCTGTCCACCGCCATTAACTTGAGAACGGCGGCAGCTATAGGCATAGAAGTAATTCTAGGTATAGTAAAGTAGCCATGCGCTACGCAATGAAACCACCTATAGCGCCACCTGGTGGAAAACAACGGAGTTAGCATTTTTATATCGAAAACGGAACAAGATATAGAAAAAAAGTGAATTACAAAGTTGTAGGGCATCATCAATTCAATACAAATTTACACCTTGCATACAGAAATGCTATGATTAAAATGTGTAAAACTCACAAGGCTGCGGACGTGAAGCGATACCTCATGGAGACCTTCCTAAAAGTCATTGGGTATGGTGGCTGTGTGGAGTGGCCTCCACGCTCACCTGACCTGACCCCATTGAACTTCTTTCTGTGAGATCACATCAAACAGCAGGTGTATGCGACCCCTCCACCAACATTGCAGGACCTACGACGACGTATCACAGATGCTTGTGCAAACATGTCCCCTACCATATTGCACAACATGCAGCAAGATACAGTATGCTGTGCAGAGTCCAGATGTGCATTGCAGCTGACGGTGGCCACTTTGAGCATGAAAGTTAAATGAGCGCCATATGCGTGACCAGCATTCAATGTTTTGGGGGGGGGGGGTCATGGGCTTAATATCATAGCATTTCTGTATGCAAGGTGTCGATTCGTATTGAATTGATGATGCCCTACAATTTTTTAGTTTGACTTTTTCTCTATCTCGTTCCGTTTTCGAGATAAAATGCTAACTCCATTGTTTTCCACCGGGTGGTGCTATACGTGGTTTCATTGTGTAGCACATAGCTACTTTACTATACCTAGACACCACTTCTATGCCTATAGTTCTCAAGTTAATGGCGGTGGACACACTGTATAAGAGCCCACTGGTGGTGGCCGCAGCTTACAGGGCAAAAAAACTGGTGACAGGTTCCTTTTAAGTTGCTTCTAAATGATAAATTTGGAGGGTTCCTCCACCTTGAAAAGACGTATCAGAAAAAATGCTCAACTCAACATTTGCCAATTATTATTCCAATCCGCTGGGAAATGAAGATACCCAATGCACAGTAATGCAAATAACCAGCCGTCCCGATGATATCCCGGCTCATTTTTGGTGCCTACTCTGCATTGTTTTCCCATTTAACATCATATAAACTGATTTCCTGAGTGTTCCACTTTTTGTTACTAGATACATCAACACAGTGAGTCCTTTTCTTATGATTAGGATCTGCTCTGGGGTTTTTCTGTCTCGAAAAGTGAAATCTTCAGATTCTTTAAGGAGCTCAACGTCTCAAGCAAAGACTGTTTTCTTTTGTCGGGATATATATTCACATTAGGGCTTGATTTGTAGCTCAGCAGGAAGATCTCTATAGTAAGCATTTTTTAGAAGCAAACACTTGTATAATTCCATGTATTTTCTAAAGTATCAGACTTCTACAAAAATAGAAATATGCGGGTAAAAACACATTCTCCTAAAGTTACGTGTGTGAATAGATCAGAAACTCTCTTCAATAGCAATTTCTTAAATGGATTGTCCGAGATTTATTAAAAAAATATATGCTTAAAGCAGGAGATGAGTTAACCCCTTCACCCCCGGGTGTTTTTCCATATTTCGTTTTTTATTTTTTGCTCCCCTTCTTTCTAGAGCCGTAACTTTTTTATTTTTTTCGTCAATCTTGCCATATAAGGGCTTGTTTTTTTCTGGGGAGAGTTGTACTTTTAAATAAAGCCATTAGTTTTACCATATAGTGTACCAGAAAACAACAACAAAAATTTGAAGTACGGAAAAATTGCAAAAACCGTGCGATTGCACTATCGTTTTGGGGGTATTTTATTCACCATCTTCACTATATGGTAAAACTGATGTGTCGCTGTGATGCCTCAGGGCGGTGCGAGTTTGTAGATTCCAAATATGTATGGGTTTACTTTTATCTACGGGGCTAAAAAAAAATTCAGAAGTTTGTCCAAAAAGTGGCGCCCTTTTTATGCCATTTTCCGCGACCCGTAGCATTCTTATTTTTCAAGATATGGGGCTCAGTGATGGCTTATTTTTTCCATCTTGAGCTGACATTTTTAATAGTATCATTTTTGCACAGATGCTACGGTTTGATTGCCTGTTATTGAATTTTGAGCAAAATTTGCGATGGCCAAAGAACGTAAATTTGAAGTTTGGATTTTTTTTTTGCTGCTACGTTGTTTACCGATCAGATTAATTGATTTTATATTTTGATAGATCAGCATTTCTGAACACAGCAATAACAAATATGTGTATATTTTTTATTTTTTTAATCATTTCAATTTCAATGGGGCGAATGGGGAGTGATTTCAACTTTTAGTTTTTTATTTTTTAAAACTTTTTTTATTTTACTAGTCCCCTAGGGGACTATAAGGATCAGCAGTCTGATTCCTGATTCATTTCTGCTACTCAGAGCAGCACAGCTCTGATCAGCAGAAATTCAGCGTTCCTCTTAGAGCCGCTGCTCTGTTGGCTGTAACAGGAACTAAGTCATGATAGCGACAGGAGTCATCACATGACTCATTGCAACCATCGGCCCCCTGTGATCGCATCACAGGGCTGCTGATGGCAGCAGGAAAAGGCGATTTTCACACCGCAGCCATTTAAATTGCACTGTAACATTTTAACAGCGCAATCTAAGGAGTTAACAGGCATGGGTGGATCATGGACCCACCCGCGCCTGTTAGCCGCACATGTCTACTGTTCAAATCAGCAGACATGTGCAGGGATCACCACAGGTGATTACCCCTTCATGATTTAGGACGTACTGGTACTTCATCAGTCGTGAAGGGGTTAAAGGGATCTGTCACCAGCTTTTTTTTCTATGTAATCTGAGAGCAACATTATGTAGGGGCAGAGACTCTGATTCCAGCGATGTTTCACTTACTAGGCTGTGTGTTGTTGTTTCAATAAAATAAATGTTTTATCAGCAGGAAATTATCATTTCAGGACTAGGTGCCTTATGCCTCCTCCTGGTCTAACCCCATCCCCATTTTCTATACAGTGAACAAAGAAAGCTGCCAATCAGTGATGTAGGTGGGATTATACAGGGCTCAGCATTTTGAGTTCTGCCAGATCTGCAGCAGAGAAAGCAGGGATTCTATGAAATGGACGCATCACTGGAATCAAGGTCTCAGCCCCATACATCATGCTACTGTCAGATTAAATAGCACAAAGCTGGTAACAGATTCCCTATAATAAAATCAATGGTGATAAGGGGGAATGCCTAGTTACTTAGGTAAGACCCAGTTCACCTTTAAGAAAACCTCATTGCAGTCAGAATTGGATGAATTTCGCTTTTGGGTTCTTGTGGGCAATGAGGAGGAGACAATGTCCCTTGAGGCCAACATCCTGCAGCTGGGTGGTCCACTTTGGGACCACCCAACTTAGGCATTTACCTCTAAAAGGGGTGTTTGATAATGTTATGCTACTGAATAGGGTTACTCAAGAACTGGATGTCAACACCAGATACCCATATTTTGCCATGAATGGGGAATTGTTATACTAGGTCACTAAGCAAAGATGTGAAGTGGTTTTGCAATTGTTAATACCAGAGCCCTACAGGAGTAAGATGTTAGGTATGACCCACATGCATGCCTTGGGGGGACATCTAGGGGTAGACAAGACCCAGGAACAAGTCCTCTTTCCTTGTTCCTACTGGCCTAGCTTACACCAAGAGATTGTGAGTTTCTGTAGGTCCTGTCCCACATGCCAGTTAACATCCCTGGTTGCTCATTTCTGTAGTCCCTTGATCTAGTTACCCATCATAGAGGTTCTATTTGACCACATTGCACTGGATTTGGTGGCACCCCTGGTCAATTCTACCAGAAAGTATCAATATATGCTTGTGGTTCTGGACTTGATACCTGGAGTTGGTTCCATTCAAAAACTCTTGCGCTAAGAGTATAGTTGGTCCATATCTTCTCTTGAACTTGACTGCCGAAGGAGATCCTGATGGACCACGGGACTCCCTTAATGTCAAAGGTCATGAATGAACTGTGTAAAGCTCTGCAGATCACACAACTGAGGACTTCAGTATACCACCCGCCCACAGATGGCCTGATAGATTTAACAAGACCTTGAAAACCATGCTCATGAAGGTTGTGAAGAAAGATTGCCAAGACTTGTACTGTCTACTGCCATTTTTGCTATTTTCCATCAGAGAAATTCCCTAGGCTTCTACTGGGTTTTCTCCGTTTGAACTCTTGTATGGCCATATCCTCATGGACTTCTGGACATAGCAAAGATTACCTGAGAAGCAGAAGTTACACCACACAGGAGCGTCATTGACCATGTGGCCTAGATGAAAGAGAGGATTGCAGAGGGGATAACCATCATGGAAAAGAACCCCCTCCAGATGCAAGAGGCCAAGGCAAGAGCATACAAATCACTTGGCAAGGGTGAGACATTTCAGCCCTGGGGATTGAATGTTAGTGTTGATCATGACTGTGGAAGGAAGTTTCTGACCAAGTGGCAGGGACCATATGAAGTGGTCGAAAAACTTAGCTAGGTGAATCCTAAGATCCACCAACCCGAAAGAAGAAAGCCCTACCACGTGTACCATGTTAACCTGATCAAGTCTTAGCAAAACAGGGAAGAAGTGGAAACTCCTTGTCTGTTAGCCAAGATGGAAGCCGACATCGAAGAGGCTATGGTGGCAGAGACGTTGTCCCGGATCAAAACAACAGTTCCGGGAATTGTTCCAACGAAATAGAGACTTCTCACAATTATTAAGTTGTACTCAGTTGATGGAACATGATTTTCTTATGGAGCCTCATGTGTGAGTGGACTTAAAGCCATATCAAATCCCTGAAGCCCACTGGGAGGTGATTTCAAAGGAGGTAAAGCAGTTGCTGAATCTAGGGGTCATTGAAGAGTCTAAAGGCCCCGTCACACTAAGCAACATCGCTAGCAACATCGCTGCTAACGAACAACTTTTGTGACGTTGCTAGCGATGTTGCTGTGTGTGACATCCAGCAACAACCTGGCCCCTGCTGTGAGGTCGTTGGTTGTTGCTGAATGTCCTGGGCCATTTTTTAGTTGTTGCTGTCCCGCTGTGAAGCGCAGATCGCTGTGTGTGACAGCGAGACAGCAACAACTAAATGTGCAGGCAGCAGGAGCCGGCTTCTGCGGAGGCTGGTAACCACAGTAAACATCGGGTAACCAAGAAGCCCTGTCCTTGGTTACCCGATATTTACCTTTGTTATCAGCCTCCGCCACTCTCACTGTCAGTGCCGGCTCCTGCTCTGTGCACATGTAGCTGCAGGACACATCGGGTTAATTAACCCGATGTGTGCTGTAGCTAGGAGAGCAGGGAGCCAGCGCTAAGCATTGTGCGCTGCTCCCTGCTCTGTGCACATGTAGCTGCAGAACACATTGGGTAATTAACCCGATGTGTGCTGTAACTAGGAGAGCAGGGAGCCAGCGCTCAGTGTGCGCTGCTCCCTGCTCTCTGCACGTGTAGCTCCGTGCGCTGGTAACCAAGGTAAATATCGGGTTGGTTACCCGATATTTACCTTAGTTACCAAGTGCAGCATCTTCCACGCGGCGCTGGGGGCTGGTCACTGGTTGCTGGTGAGCTCACTAGCAACTCGTGTAGCAACGCTCCAGCGATCCCTGCCAGGTCAGGTTGCTGGTGGGATCGCTGGAGCATCGCAGTGTGACATCTCACCAGCAACCTCCTAGCAACTTACCAGCGATCCCTATCGTTGTTGGGATCGCTGGTAAGTTGCTTAGTGTGACTGGACCTTAAAAGTGGCTGCTACAGTCCCATTGTCCTAGTGTCAACACTAGATGGAGAATGGTGGTTTTGTAATGACTATTGGAAGCTGAATGAGATATCTAAATTTTATGCATACTCAATGCCCCTTGTAATGAGCTCATTGAAAGGCTTGGGCCAGCAAGGTAGATAACTACCCTTGACCTAAGGAAGAGGTATTGTCAAATCCTGATGTCTCAAAACACCAAAGAGAAAATGACCTTCTGTACTCCTTACTGTTCCTTTCAGTACACCAGGATACCGATTGGGTTGCAAGGAGCCCTGGCCATCTTCTAGAGACCATGTGGTTTTTGGTGCTTCAGGACTTTAGACTTTAGCTTTCATGTAGAGCATAAGCCTGGGAAATTACATGGCAATTGTGACGCCCTGGCTTGGCCAGGTAGTCACAAATAGGCCCCTACACAACACCTTCCCTCACAGGTAACAGCAGCCGACCTTTAAACCCTAGTCACCCCCCTCAGGGCTAGATGGACACACCAGGGGGCGGAACCAGGCGGTTGGAAGACACCCACCAAGGAGTCTAGATAGCCCGGGGCGGGAAAACAAGCAGATGAAAAAGTGTTAGAGTTCAAGTTGGAGAGGAGTGTGGGCTGGAGCTGTGTGCAGCTCCAGCAGAGGCGTATACCCCAAATTGAACGGCGCCAGGGTAGGAGGCCTGGTGCCATTGCCTAGGAGGCAGATGGTGGTCTCTGTCTGCAGGAGCCAGGAAGACGGCTCGGTGGAACCGAGGTGGACCGGGACAGGGTTGTAGCCTGCCGGTACCGACCCGGGGAACCGACTGGGAAACCGGAGCACACAGGGGGTTACTCGGACCCTGAAGCCGGGACCAGAAGCGAATGGAACTGGTTAATTAACCAATTGAGGCCAGGACAAGAGGTCCTGTTCTACCCAAAGTCCCTATTAGAAGACAACAGCCCACCGAGGGGGATAAAAGGTCACCGTCAAGGCTCAGAGATCCCACGGGCCAGCGTCTGCGGGCTCCTTAGGACACATCCAGCCGGGAGCGGACTCCTGAAGTTGCAAGCACAGGCAGTCCACCGTTCTAAAATGGTGCAGGAGAAAGACAGAGACCACCAGCCGGGTGGAACCAGAACGCAGCCGGCTGCGGGCACCAACCACCTTGGTTTACCGGAGACTCGTGTGTTTCCTTAATAGTGAGTACATCAGCACCCTGCGGTCGCCCATCTCCCTGCAACAAACCCCAACGGGTCCCGGGGTCACCATCCCTGCCCACGGAGGGGTTAACAACTTGCTGCATAACATCTCCCCCGGATGCCTCGTAACTGCAGCAGGTTTGTCCAACCTCACCACACACCGTGGGTGGCATCACAAACTTAATACGGCTCAACCTGTACATATACATCCTACATCCACCATCCCCCACCCTCCCTTTTCATTCGGAGTGTCCGCAGGACCCCCCGGTTCCGGAGACCCTCGAGCCACCCACCGGAAGGTCCAGATCCGAGCAGCAACAGGCTGCTAGCACGGGGGCGGCACAGTAATGCTTATGCTTTGCCGAGGCTTCACTGCTTCATAGCAGAAAATGCCAAGCCCTGGCTTTGGGTAGAGGGGAGTATGTAAGATGGTTACTGGTAATATCTTGGGGGGAGATATGTTTCACCAAGGTTGAAAGCCTCAGTTATGTAAACCTGTGACCAGGCCCCAGGATTTTAAATGCTGAGAGGGTTAATCGGCCATGAATGGGCCAGGTTTTTGTGAACACTCAAATAGATGGGTGGGATGGCTGTTCACATATCTCCACCCTAGAACGTGCTCCATGAGGTAAAATGGAGACCTGTGGATTCAATGTGTATTATGTGTATATGGATGTGTGCAGACCTCCACCGAAGTGTTCATGCTAAAGGCCCCGTCACACACAGATATCGCTAGCGAAAGTACCCGCCCCCGTCGTTTGTGCGTCACGGACAAATCGCTGCCCGTGGCGCACAATATCGTTCAGAGCCGTCACACGGACTTACCTGCCTAGCGACGTCGCTGTAGCTGGCGAACCGCCTCCTTTCTAAGGGGGGCGGTTCGTGCGGCGTCACAGCGGCGTCACTAAGTGGCCGCCCAATAGAAGCGGAGGGGAGAAGATGAGCAGCCGTAACATCCCGCCCACCTCCTTCCTTCCTCATTGCCGGCGACCGCAGTTAAACTGTAGTTCGTTGTTCCCGCGGTGTCACACGTAGCGATGTGTACTGCCTCGCGAACGACGAACAACCTGTGACCTCAACAATCAACGATTTTTTTGAAAATGAACGACGTGTCAACGATGGACGATTTGGTGAGTATTTTCCATCGTTAATGGCCGCTCGTTGGTGTCACATGCAACGACGTCGCTAACGATGCTGGATGTGCGTCACGGAATCCGTTACCCCGGCAATATATCGTTAGATACGTCGTTGCGTGTAACGGGGCCTTAAAGAAGCCGGACATCTCCCTGAGAGGGCAGATCGTGCAGCAGTATATGGATATATGGACTGCTAAGCTCTGTCTGTTCCTTAATGCAGGACAAAGGCTCTTTTGAATTTATTTTTGACTGGTTTTTGAAGCCTAAATAAACCAGCTGAAGTGTAAACAAAAACCATTCTTGTGTTTACCTCGAACTGCAGCCGAGCGAGCTGAACCTCCACAGAGGGTACAAATGTAGCAAACCCTCAGGTCTTTATTGATCATTGCCATTTACACACAATTAAAGAGGTGTCCGGGATCTTTTTTTTTCCAACCTGGGACCTATAAGAGGCTGAATAATAAAACAGTTTAGCAACATGTCAAGGTGTTGCTAGTTTATTGACTGTAGGATTTTTATTAGATTATTATTATCATTATTATTATATGGCGAAGGTAAAGAATGTTAATAACTGATGTGTATCTAGTAACTATTTGTGTTCGGATTTTTCGTAAAAAATCCCAAAGTACTTTTCCAGTATTCTTCTCAAATAATGAACCTAATGAAAGTCAATGGGGAACCCAAGCATTTTTCTTGCAGTGATGAATACTGGAAAGTACTCGATAATCGGTAAGCATTATCTAAACATCAATAGTTACTATTCGCCCATCTCTTGTCTGCCATTTGACAGCAATCCATTTTTTAACTGGATCAAAAAACGTACCATGCACAACATTTTTGTCCAGCCATATATACAAATAGCAATGGGATCTTTTCTTTTAATAACACTGAAGTCTATTGGAAACACATCATAACAGTCATCTGTTATCAAAAACGGAAACCAAAGTGTGCATCCGTTCTTGTTCCGTTTGTAAGGGATCCAGTGTTTTTTTACTATTATGGATCCATTACCAACTGATAACAACTTTACATGTAAGCAGTGTATCTGTAGTGATCAATTGTGCTTACAAAATGAAAAAATTGTCTCAGATGATACAGCCAAAGAATTATCTGGCAACAGATAAGCGGGCTTTACATGCTGTGATCTCGCTAGCGAGATTGCAAGCGATCGTACCTGCTCCCGTCGGTTGTGCGACACGGGCAAATCGCTGCCCGTGTTGCACAACCTCGCTTAACCCCGTCACACTACTTACCTGCCCTGCGACGTCGCTGTGGCCGGTGAACCGCCTCCTTTCTAAGGGGGCGGTTCGTGCAGTGTCACAGCGACGTCACACGGCAAGCGTCCAATAGAAGCGGAGGGGCGGAGATGAGCGGGACGTAACATCCCGTCCACCTCCTTCCTTCCGCATTGCCGGTGGAGGCAGGTAAGGAGATGTTCGTCGCACCTGCGGTGTCACACACAGCGATGTGTGGTGCCACAGGAGCGAGGAACAACATCGCTAATAAGCAGAAAATTATTTTTTGTTTCAGGAGAACCTCTCCACGGCAAACGATTTTGACCGCTTTTGCGACCATTAAAGGTCTCTCATAAGTGTCACACACTGCAATATCGTTAATGAAGCCGGATGTGCGTCACAAACACCGTGACCCCGACGATAATTTATTAACGATATCATAGCGTGTAAAGCCCGCTATACAGCAAGAAGTGGTGGTTAATTCTACTCCTTTCTTGTTGCTGTTATAACATGCTATTGTGAATTAGTGCGAGGGGCTCTTCTGCTCCACTGTCATATATACAGGAATTCACTGCATTGAAGGTGACACCCAGTTATGGTGGCACTGAGATCTGAGTATCAGTGTCAGGCCGGGGACAGAGGAACGCCGACGAGCAACGCAACACAAATGGAACACCACGTAAACAATACAATGGATCGCCCTGGCGCTAGAGAAAGAGGAGTGGGGTCACCTCCTGACACTGACTTGAGACTGATCACTGCACTCCCTAACATCCCTAGACGGGTCCTTCCCCCATGCACCATCACGTGCCTAGGCCCTCGCTGGTCCTTAACTCACCCTGACTATTGCCAGGGCCAGGGAGTGTTTTGCCACCACAATCAAACAACACGAGGAAGACGCAGTGTGGGAAAAAATTCCTTGAAAGGTAGGGAGACAGGCGGCACTTTTCTGGGCGCAGTATATTGTGATCACAAGGAGTGCTTCAATAATAATGCACTCACCTTGAGGTAAAATGGACCGTGCATTTATCCGGGGGAACCTGTCTATCTGGCGACAACTGGTCGGCGCACTGAATTGGAGTCCTTCCCTGGGCTCCGAGCAGAAAACAATAACAAAAATGAGTTTTTGTCTCACAATACGAGTAAGGTGAGATGGACAGGGGAAAGACACAACAAATAGTTTTCCACAGCTACTCCAGCCGGAAGCTTCTAAGCTGCAACAGAAACAACTCCTCAGCTACTTCAAAGTGGTCAGTTATAGTAGGAACTATAGCCAGCATAGGAGAGTATGAGGAGTAAGTTCATATAACAGAAGGGAGTGGCTGAAGCTGAGGTTTAACAACTACGAATCGATCTGAGTGGGATAGAAAAGAGACCTTAACCCCTTCAGCACTGAATGGAATTATATACGCTTCTACTAAGGATAAGCAATAAGCAGATTCTAAAACGGATCCGCGATCAAACAAATGCAGTGATCTTCTGATTCCCGATCAACTCAAGGTCTCAGCAGGGGGAGGACGGTGGAGTCAAGAGTTTTTTCAAAATTTTACGATTTAATGTCTTTTAGTATTGTAAGTGTGAAGCTCAGAAGTGAACTAAGCAATGAAACAATTAATCCTAATTTGTAAATAGGTTAATTTACAGCATCATTTTTTTTCTTGAAAATTGCCCCGAAATAAAATCTCAGCCTCTGGTCCCCACGGCTTAGAAACGTTGGCATGCCAGCTGTAGATAAACTCCTTTTCCCATGTTGATCGTTTAGCAGCAAAGTAACAGCTGGAGCACCAAAGTTTTCCGATCCCTGTATCAAGAGCATTGCTACATCAACACATTTATGCCTACAACGCTAATAATCAAGATGAACGGTGCAAGAGTTTTTCACTAATTCATAGGAAGCTAATCTTGTATGTGTTTCATTTCCAAACAGCTTGCTGATCACAGATCTCCATTCGATGTCATTCGAGGGAGATCTGTTCTTTTGCCTCCAGCAAATTATTTCCAGTATTCTATGGCCCATCGCTGCCTTTGTCTCGTTCAGGGAGCTGCATGCAGAATGCTGAGTGCGGAGGCTTCCAGCGATACACAAAGCATGACAGAGATTTGCATCTCCTGATGTGCTTCTAACCAGAGTTCTCTCTTGCAGGTATTGGAGAAAAAAAAAAACACTGGAAGGATTGAAAAAAAAAGAAAGGTTCTAAAACATTTCAATACCAGAAACGTAGCTGAATGGGTGATTAAGGAGGTAAAAAATCTTCAAGACCATTATCTATTGCTCAACAGAAGGAGAAGATGCAGAAACAATCTCTAATTATGAAGGTCCAAGCACATTAATTTGAATGAGAACAGTGTAATGTTTCCATTTCCCTGCGGGGGCGCTGCAGGAAAATAGAACATTTGCTGCAGGGAACTTGGACGGAATGTGGATGGTTCGGGGTCACACCTGCGGCACAACCTGTTGTCAACTTGTTATTGGAGAACCATACTGGAGCAAAGGGATTGTTAAAAGCATATTTCAATAAAAATAGATGAAAAGGCACTCACCAGTGAAGCTGTACAAAAATCCTTAATTAGAAAGCGGGTTACGGATCAGGGCATCAGGGGAGGGAAAACACACAAACAAACAAACATGCCGGACAATGGCCATTTCGCACCCTCTCGGGGTGCTTCCACGGGTCCACAGGTAGACCCGTGGAAGCACCCCGATAGGTCGCAAAACAGCCGTTGTCCGGCATGTTTGTGTGTTATTCCCTCCCCTGATGTGAGTGCCTTTTCAACTCTTTTTATTGCAATATGCATGTGTTTCTGCTTTAAAAGTGCACCACGGTGGTTTTTTTGCCCGGCTGCTGAAGGTATTAACCATCTGTGAACTGTGGCATTTGATACCTTTATTTGTGATGGTTTAACGGAGCCTCCAGTGACATTGTTTGAACAGTGCCCAGTGTTTTCCTCTCTGAACTTTTTGGATTGTTAAAAGCACAATATTCAAGTTTACAAACACAATACCTAGTATTGTCTAATATCAAGACATTCTAGAGTCACGGAAGCGGGACAATCATTTCGGTGTTGTATCTAAACATTTGGGCTGTAGTAATATTGTCGTGCGGTGTTCTGCGTTGCACTCACTGGGTGTCATGGCAGCATTGGACTCTGTTCATACAAGCTACTTTGGATTCTTTAGTTGCACAGCCTGCCATGGGTGTCTGCTGGTTCTGGCATCACAGCTCTCCAGTACAGCGGGAGTTATCATCTGCTGGGAGCTCAGGCTGCCTATCACAATCTACAGCCTTTATAAGGTTTTTTATTCTGGGGCTGTTTGCCGGATATAGCGTCTGCTTCCTGGTTCCTGTTGCTATCCAGTTACATGGTGATCTTCAGCTTGTGGTTCAGCGTGGTGTGTGAGTTCTCCAGTTGTGTAGTTATTTCCCACCTCTTTTGCGTTACTCCCCAGTTCGCATATTGTGCCTCCTTTGTGTTTGAGTGCAGTGTGCACGAGTTTTCGTTTACCCTTGTCTGTAACTGTTTGTTGGGTGTTGGTTACTGGGTTCTCGGCCTACTCCCAAAGTGGGGAAGAGTAGTATCAGGGCTTGGAGAGGAGACAAGGCCATGTTGGAGGCTCGACCCTGACTACCATCAAGTCTACCGTCAAGATAAGGGACAGCACAGGGATATCAGTCTTAGGGTCAGCCTAGGAGCCCCTGTTCCATCCATACACTCCCCATGACAAATATATTATTATTTTAAATGTGTATAATAGTAAGAATCACTTCTACAGATTTTTTGGATAATCAAAGGAATAAGTAGATAGTTAAAAACTTGAAGGTCGGTCGCTATGATTAGATCAAGGTCTGGGGATAAATATACATTGTTAAACATGTGTCATGCTGGGAGCAAGGGGTCTCCCAGAGAGCAGTGCAACACAATGGGAAAACCAGGGAAGCAATATACTGAAAGGCCCTGGTGCTAGGGAGAGAGGAGCAGGGGTCACCTCCTAACACTCCCCTGAATCTGATCCCTGCACTCCCTAACATCACTAAACAGGTCCTTCCCCCATGCGCCATCATGTGCCTAGACCTTTGCTGACCCTGAATTTAACCTGACTAGTTAAGGCCAGCAAGACACTAGTCTCACCACTGCAGTAAGTTAACATGAGGAAGGTAAGGCAAACAGATGTGGAAAGACACAACAAATAACACTCCATGGCTTCTCCAGCAGGAACTTCTCAGCTGCAACTTTAGCAACACCTCAGCTTCTCCGGAGACAGGTTCCTTCAAAGTGGACAGCATAGGTATGAACTATAACTGGCATAGGAAGAAGTGAGGAGTGGATACTTATAGCAGAATTGAGTGGCTGCAGCTGAGATTACAATTATCTGTTGTATTTGAGCAGGATAGAAAAGAACTTTCACCCCTTCAGCACTTAATGGAATTAAATAAACTCCAACTCAGGATGGAATTGAGATGAGCAGACACTAAACGATGAGCAGACACTAAAGTGGATCTTTGATCAACTATGCACTGTGAACTTCTGATCCCAGGATGAGGATTATGTTTTCCATATTCTTAGCTAGTGGGACTGGACTGTGTAGAAGACAGGGTGGTGCTGGCAAATAGACTCAAAGCAGCAGAGCAATCCTGTGTCATCTGTAGTGGTAGCATCTGGAAATTTACTGAGTCCAAAGAAAACCTGAGCCCTATCATTGCCAGAGGAACCCAAAGAACGAACACCGAATGCCATTACCAGAGGAACCCAAAGAACGAACACTGAATACTGTCACCAGAGGTGGAGCAGACTACGCAGTCAAGTACTGAAGCCAGAACCCTTAGCATCGTCTCTAGCGAATGACCAGACTACATGGTCAAGCACTGAAGATCATACATTGAGAGCTGGAGACTAGGAAACAATTATTTGCTCCGATAAGATGTCTAAGTGAGCTGGTCCGTTATTTCCGGCCTTGCCATATGCTACTAAGGGAGAACATCTAAACACAAGAGTTAAACTGTCGACCTAGTGAGTTGCAACACAACTGTGTCAAGTTTAGTGTACCATTAATATAGATAGACTATTATAGAACTTGAGTTTTTTGCTTCATTTTATACCTAGACTACAAGTAGGGCAACACTGATGGATTCCCATGACGGAAGGACCGGGATTGAGCTGTTGTTAAAGTAATTTGTTTACCATAATCTCCAGTGAGTAGATGCAACTGATCAGTCAATTGTAACTGTGAATATTGCTAACTGTGAGCTGATTTGTTCACTTAAGTTTCTGTACTACCTTCCGCTTATCCATTTCTTCTCCCAACCCCCTGTTTCTGTACAATAAAAAAATCCTGTTTAAGTCATCACCGAGTCTGTGTTGTATTCCTGGCATCTGTTTATAGTAAATTAATGGTTTGCACCTTGTGGTGAACCCTCTATATTTGCTCTCATGAAGTCCTCTCTTTATCGTATACATAGATGCTGAAACCCCTACTTCCTGGAGAGTGTTCTTCACTTGGGTGGATATTGTGAAGGGGTATTTCTTCACCATGGGAAGGATTTTGTGATCATCCACCAATGTTGTCTTCCGTGGCCTTTTTGAGTTCTCAAACTCAATACTGAGCTCTTTCTTTGAAAAGTGTACCAAACTGTTGACTTGGCCCCTCCTAAAGGCCACGTCTTACTAAGCAACATCGCTAGCAACATTGCTGCTGAGGCACGACTTTTGTGACGCTACAGGGTTGTTGCTAGTGATGTCGCTGTGTGTGACATCCAGCAACAACCTGGCCCCTGCTGTGAGGCTGCCGGTTGTTGCTGAATGTCCTGGACCATTTTTTAGTTGTTGCTCCCCCGCTGTGAAGCACACATCGCTGTGTGTGACAGCGAGAGAGCAACAACTGAATGTGCAGTGAGCAGGGAGCCGGCTTCTGCGGATGCTGGTAACAAAATGTTAATATCGGGTACCCAAGAAGCCCTTTCCTTGGTTACCCGATATTTACCTTCGTTACCAGCGTCCGCCGCTCTCACGCTGTCAGTGCCGGCTCCCTGCTCCCTGCACACATAGCCAGACTACACATCGGGTAATTAACCCGATGTGTACTCTGGCTAGGAGTGCAAGGAGCCAGCGCTAAGCGGTGTGCACTGGTAACCAAGGTAAATATCGGGTTGGTTACCCGATATTTACCTTAGTTACCAAGCGCAGCATCGCTTCCACCGTCGCTGCTGGCTGGGGGTTGGTCACTGGTTGCTGGTGAGATCTGCCTGTTTGACAGCTCACCAGCAACCAGTGTAGCGACGCTCCAGCGATCCCTGCCAGGTCAGGTTGCTGGTGGGATCACTGGAGCGTCGTTTAGTGTGACGGTACCTTAACATTTCTGCTATCTCTTTTATGGATTTCTTCCTTTTTCCTTTTTTTTCAGCCTAATTATGATCTGTTTCTCTTCTACTGAGAGCTCCTTTGACCGCAAGTTGTGGTTTTACATCAACAGCTTCCAAATGCAAATGCCACATCTGGAATCAGCACCAGACCTTTTACCAACTTAATTAATGATCGATTAACAAGAGAATAGCTCATGCAACCTTTGAGATAATTGTCCTGTTACTTTTGGACCCTTGAAAAAGAGGCAGCTACATGTTAAAAAGCTTCAAATTACAGCTGAGAGTCTGTACTTTAATCCCATATTGATTATATAACTGTATCTTAAATATATTTTGGTAAACAGCTAAAATGCCAAAACATGTGTCACTGTTCAAATATTTCTGGACCTAACTGTATATCCCCCCCCCAAAAAAAAATCTGTAAACTTCTTAATTACAGAATATAATTGTGATGTAATAGTAATAGCATTATGTAAAATAAAACTAATCCAAAAAGCAAGTAGACTGTAATTTTTCTCCTTTAGAAACATTCCCCAGCTCAGGCTATTTATACAGTGGTAGAGTACACACTTCTTTGTAATGCAAAACACATAATTATATTGGATTAGAGAAGGAAATGTACAAAGGAATCGATAGAAATGGGGATAAAGACAGTCTCTGTGAAGGGTCAAATTAGCCCTAAAAGTTATTGGATTCTTTCTTTTGTTCATTAATTGTTTTGCACAACTAATTATAAGAACAATTGCAATTTGCATTTGTAATGACATGGAAAAAGCAAACTCCTCTTCTTATCCTTTATTCAATCAATTCACCAAATTTAGAGAATATATACAAGATGCACAATGCAGAAAACAAATTCTATGGAGGGCTTAAGGAATTGATAAATGTATCCTATCGATCAAATGTTTGGAAACACCTGTTGAGGCCATGGTTTACCTTGTTCTTATGGGAATGTGCATATTGTAAGTTCAGACTAACCCTAAAACCACAAAGGGACAAATATAAAAACAAATAGTAAAGAAATACATGTGAAACAAATCGTAATATGTGTTAAATAGGGCTGGGCGGACCCGGACTGTAAAAGTCCGGATTCGCGTGGTTTTAAAGTGGCCCGACCTGGGCCCAGGATTCCAGGTGTTTGATCCGGCACTCGAGAAAATAAAAAAAATAAAGGAAAAATAAAGAAAATAAGAATGAAGCGAGAGCTTCATACTTACCCAGGCTCTGGCCGGCTGTACGCTGCTCCTGCTGCCTCCCTGTGCAGGTCAGACGAGCAAAGGAGGAAACATCGCTGACCCGGCTTATCTTGGGCTTCCCAGGCACAATTCATGCACCGGGAGGCACAGGCTGAGCAGAGGAGTACACATCGCGGGCGCAGCTCATCCAGGGCTGCCTGCTTCATGAAGCAAGTGTAGCGCCCCTGAGCCAATGTAGTGCCCCCTCAGGGCACTACAGGGAACTGCATCCTCACGGGGATGCAGGACCTACCCCCTGGGACCTGGAACACCAGTGCAAGCAACACCTACACACACCAAAAATCCCAGTTGTCACTCACACCAGGGCTCAAAGGGTTAGTCAGATAATGGGAGGACCACCCAATGGGCAGAGCAAACCCAGGGACTAGACCACCTGGTGGGAAGGGGCAAGACAGTCTGTAGAATGCAGTGAATAGAGCAGACATGCCTCGATCTGGGTCCGTGTAACGGTGACCTGGGGGCTCAGGAGTAGGTTGCCAGTATAGGGGCAAACAAGTACCTCTGGAACAGAGAAGTTTGTCAGGGACGGTACAAGGGAGCACCACTGGAACCAAAGCACGCACGGGGTACAGGGCCCTAGGTCAGGCAACAGTTTTACATGGCCTGGCAAATTCCTGCACAGTGGAGGGACCTGCATGGACTTCACTGACCTACAGATCCGGGAGCATCAGCAGTAAAGCAAGGATTGGGGTTTGGACACATACCTCCACACAGGGTCCACACTGCCAGCCGTATGGAAAAGGAGACTGCTACCTAATAGGGACAACCGGGGCCCCCAAAGCACTTCAAGCTACGGGAACCAAAACCACACTGAGAGTGGTGAGGACAGAGCAACCGAGTCCCTAAACTGGCACTGGAATACAGGGACCTGAACCAGCCGTCCACAGGTTAAAGTGAGTAGAGACTGTTGATTACAACCCCAATGTGGCCTTCATTATTACTACATCCCATACCTCCCAGGCTCAGCCCTACCTGCGGAGGGCCTACCATCACAGCTGCCATTACCAACAGCCCTGGGAGTACCCACTTCAGCAGCGGCGGTTCCACAATAATAACCGCAACCCACAGGTGGCGTCACATGAACATTAACTCTTATCTCCCCTGTAAATACTCCCTTCATAAAAAGCACCCAGGGCACGGAACGGCCACCAAAGTGACATTCACAATTATATATATATGCTGCCCGGGACCGAGTACCCCATTCCCTGAGCGACACACAAGTCACTCAGGTTGAACAGAGCAGGACACATCGCGGGCTGCATTTTGAACACGCCCCCCTATCACGTGACAAATTACGTTATACCTGGAAGGAGCCCATACTTTCTAGCATCTACCTTTACTTTTAGTGCACGATCTAGACCCACGCAACTCCGGATGTGAATGCGTGACTTAGAAGCAGCTTGCTGCCATGACACGGAGCACGGGTTAGTACACTGCATGCGTTCCTATCTCCCATCCCTTCCACCAACATTTTTAATCCCCGGATTCTTGTTCCCATAGACTTATATGGGTAACGGACTCTGGACCAGAGTCGGATTTTTTAAGAAAATGAGCAGGGACCTGCTAGTCACGATTTTCTGCGACTCTGCTCAGGTCTAGTGTTAAATCTTAGATTCCACAAAGTACCTGTCATGATTGACTCCTGGCTCAGCTGGAGCTGAGCCTTTTTTTTAGTTTCACTTCTGATGCAGGTCACGTTAGGGGTTAATCCTTTCTGCCTCGTTCTGGAGGTCAGGCTGCTTTATTAGGTCACTGTTTCTCTTGGACTTCGCCAGTGATACTTCTGGCTCTGCTGTGTTCTGCTCTTGAGTGACCTGTTGTCTGCCCTGCCCCCTCCTGACCTCCGTGTTCACCTGACCTGTTAACCTCCTCTGTTGTCTGTTTCCATCAGTGTCTCGCCCGCTGTCTCCCTGATCGTTCCTTATCTGTTTAGCTTAATTCTGTCTTGTCTTCCCATTCCCCCTCGCTTCTAGGCTCTGATTTCCCGGCTACTGACTATTTGCTTCCCTCTGACTACGTTTAGACTTTGCCCTTGTGTATTTACAAGACCTCATGTTGTGACACGGCTTTCTGTCGATTCTACTGCCATCTGGTGGGCTTGACTAGTATTACCTCTGCTAGGGAATTCACTACTCATACGTTTCCTCCACTATTACGCCCCCTAGTGGTTTACCAGCTAACTACCTTCTCAGATAGTTTCAGGAATCCTCTCAGTCCCACATTACTGTGCTGTACTGCTATTGTACATCTTAGAGTACAGCGTGACAGTACCCTTCTTTTACTGTGGTGACAGATTTAGCCAACCTTGGCATTTTCTCAAGTAGCTTTAGTTAGCAACCTAGAAAGGTTTCCAATGAACAGGTATGGGTTATGAACAGGTAATTTGGGAATCACCAACCTTCAAGAAGTGTTTGTGATTATCATCAGGTGTTTCTTGCAGACGTAGTGTTAGGACAGAGTTTCATACAGTGCTGAGCTTTTTACACAACTATTCTTAGCAAGATTATGGCAAGAATTACTTAAAGAGAACCTGTCATCATAATTTGGCACTATAAACTAAATACATGGCCATAATGGCGCTGTGATGCTGATTAAATGGGTACCTGCAGTAAAGGAATCCAATCTTTGGTTGCTGAATAATCTTCCTCTAAAGTCTTCATGTTGGTGTCCTCCATGTATTAGGGTGGGACTTGGAGGTAGGGTTTTTTTATTCTCCGCCCCTCTGCCTGCATCCTTTGTTTCTTCTTCAGGTCAATGATTATTCAGTGACCCACCTCAGTTTTTAAATGCTGTGCTGCCACTGCCATGATTGTGGTAGGCAGCGCATGCGCAGTATGTAGGTCTTCAATAAAATGGTACAGGATGCGGCACAAGCGCAGTCCGAGATTTCAGCTCAATTACCTCTTCATTAAGATGAAATTTTAGTTTTGGTCCGCATCCAGCGACATTTTATTAAAAACCTGCAGACCACCCACAGAATCGCATTGCGCATGCGCTGCCCACCGAACAATGACGGCTGCATGGAATTTCAAAAAGGAGGCAGGTCACTGAATGATCAGGGACCTCAAGAAGAAACAAAGGATACAGGCTGATTGGTGGAGAAGAAGAAGGAGACCCTACATCAAAGTCCTGCCCCGATTCATGGATGACATCAGCATGAAAAATTTAGAGGAAGATTATTTAACACCCAAGATCCGATTCATTCACTGCAGGTATCCATTTAATCCGCATCACAACACCATTATGGCCATTTATTTACTTTAGGCTCACAGTGTAGTCAGATAACACAGACAGAAATAGCAGTGGGGTGTGTGTAGTCAACTAAAAGCACAGTTTATTAAATATATAGCTAGGGTTTTTGGAAACTTGTACAGAAGAGTCAAAGTTATACAAAAAAAAAAAATCCTCAAACTTTAGGTTGCATTTACACTGCTCAATTATTGGGATTTTTCCTGAGAGTCGTGCCGTGCAAACAGACTTCCAAACAGCCATTGAACAAGCTGAATGCTCATACGACAGGTGTAAACAGGATATATACTACCTAGAACAATAACAGACTATCTGTACAAAAGGACCTATTATGGATCTTTCTATGGACATATTGTCATGGTTGTCTCTCTATCTTTGAACATACAAACTCATTCTTCTCTGGCCACCTTGGTGGAAGGTCCTGCTGAGGAGTTGTCCTGAGTTTGGGCTTTATCCTTTTTTTCGTTGATGTTTCTCTGGTTTGTCTTTTCTTCCCTTGTGTCTTATTAGTGCAGCGGTGAATCTAGTGACGCTCACCTGCCTCTCATTAGCCAGGGCATCTACAGTGCTTCTCAGGGTCTCAGGTTCTTGCTTGGCGACTGTCGCGGAGACTGAATAGGTACTGGTGAAGAGAGTAGGGTCAGCTGCAGGGAAGGATAAGAGGTGACTCATTACCTCTCACTACCTCCAGAGCCGTTTGTTTTTTGTTGTATTTTTAGTTGTGCATCAAATGCCCGTAGGTCTGAACGCTTGTCACACTTTGCAAGCGTGACACATATTTTCCTCTCTGCCTGCTAAACCGGCTATTAAATGACCGCTGATAGGCAAATATGTCCCTATCTGTGGTCACTTAATGGCACATACTGCGTAATGGACACGGAGCCTTAAGGTACCTTCACACATAGCGAGATCGCTCCTGAGTCACAGATTCTGTGACGTAACAGCGACCTCGCCAGCGATCTCGCTACGTTTGACACATAGTAGCGACCAGGCCCCTGCTGTGAGATCGCTGGTCTTGTCGGAATGGCCTGGACCATTTTTTGATCATCGAGGTCCTGCTGGGCAGGATGCATCAGTGTGTTTGACCCCTTACCAATGACCTCATTGATGACTCAGAGCTCCGAAACGTACAGCCATGCAGCCATGCGACGACTACCGAGATCGTTATACAGGTCGCTTCGGTGACTGTATCGTTGCTTCATCGTTGGGAAGATCTGACTGTTTGACATCTTACCAGTGACCACGTAGCGACTTACCAGCGATCCTTATCAGGTTGCATCGTATTTGGGATCGATAGAAAGTCGTCAAATGTGACGGGGCCTTTAGATTTCAGCTTATCTACATACTAGACAACTATGAATGAGGTTGCAATGCCATTTCATGGTCATGATGTCTTTTACCATTGCGAATGTAAAAATCTAATTGAAAAGATGGGTATTTGCTATGCAATGTCATCCCTTGAAAAGGTACAATGCAGGAGAACTGAGATTGAGCATGGTGATAACGATCACAGGAGTAAAGACATTTCTAGGTGCCACGTCACTTTCCATTGAAGAAAACTACAATCAACCGTAGCCTGAAATGGTTGATAAGATGGAGCGATTAATTTTTATTTTATAGATTAGATATAACCGATAGTAGAGAACATGCCGGTCAATTATTTAGTGGTTTCCGCACCTGCTTGTAATATGCAGTTTAGTTTGCATTCTGTTGATAATCAGTAATTTCTATAAAAATATATATTTTTATTATTTTTCATCCTGAAGTTTCTGATAGCTGTGATTTATAGTTGTCTTCATTCAAAGGTTTAGTACAAAAGAAAACGTAGGGTTAAGATGGATGATGCTGTAGCTTGGGGGTCAAGTCGATGATTACTCATTCATAGTGGCAGATGAGGCTTTTCAAAACACATCTGTTTCAGCTAAATAGACGTCTTGTCTGTGAGCTTAGATGATCCTTGTGTTATGCAGCCGGCGAAAAAACTGTAACTGTTCCAATTGTACAAGCAAATACCAACATGTGCCATGGCTACTCATTACCCTGTGTTTTCACCCAAGAGACAGTGTGGAAGAGACGTTGATGACCTGTTCCCTCTTGGAACAGAAAATAATACTGGAACAGCAAACAATACTTAATTTTTGCATAATATAATGCCATTTTGTCATACACTTTGTATATAAATTCCTGAAGTATGCAGTTTTACGGTCGCCAAGGGGCAGCGAGCGTCCGGGAGTGGACTCACTAGGCCGTACATCAGACTCCTCCGAAGGAGCAACCAGTAGCGAACACCTATACAGGGACTGTCTGGCTCAATAACAGGAGGCCTAAATGCATGACTGTCAGGAACCAGTGGTGATCAGCTCTTACGGACAGGAATAGTCCGCTGCTGGTGTGCTCACATGTGGCAGTACAGAGATGGTAACTTGGACTTGGTAGCACAGAGGTGATGGCTCAAATGTGGTGGCATGGAGGTGGTGGCTCAGATGTGCTAGCATGGAGGTGATGGCTCAGACATGGCAGCACAGAAGCATTGGCTCAGACGTGACAGCATGGAGGTGGTGGCTCAGACTTGGCAGCATGGAGGTGGTGGCTCAGACATGGCAGCACGGAGGTAGTGATAGAAAGTGTACCGCCCCGCGGGCTCGGCTGCGACAGCCGAGCCGCTCGGATCCGTGCTCGTACGGTGGGTGGTGGCTCGAGCCTCTCACGGACCCGGCCCTTTGGGTCTCTATGCCTTGGCAGTGGCTTTACCCTGTATGGTTGGGCTGTTGTCTTCTAACAGGTCTTGTGTGGGATAGGTCCTTAAGTCCAGTCCTCAGTCAGTTGATTTGACTCAGCCCTGTCGGTTCAGGGCTTTGTACTGGGTCTGAGTACCCCTCCTGGTGCTCGAGTTTCCAATCGGTTCCCCGGTTGAGTACCAGCGGGCCACCGCCCGACCCCGGTCCCTACGGTTCCACCGGCTGTAATCCCAGCTCCTGCAGGCAGCCACCACCGTCTGCCTCCTTGCCAAAGGTGACTGGGCTCCAACCCAGCCACCGGAGAAGTCTGTTGGCAGGCCTGGTCACAGGTCTGCCCTTGAACTCGTCCTCCCTCCTTCACCGTCAAGGTTACTCCTCACACTCTGCTCTAGAACTTCTGTCAGAACTTGTGTATTTCCCGCCTCCAGGCCTGTGAACTACTCGGTGGGTGGAGCCAACCGCCTGGCTCCGCCCCCCTGGTGTGGACATCAAACCTGGAGGGTGGTGACAAGGGTTTCTTGGTTGGCTGCTGTCACCTACTCGGGGAGGGGAATGTATGTGTGTGTGACTACCTGGGATGACCTGACTAGTCCAGGGTGTCACAAAAGCAGGCTCTAGGACAAGACACAAGTTAAGAACACGAGACTGGTACTAGGGTACAATAGTAGAACTAGACACATTAGTGCACAGGGGCCTGAGAACTAGCAATGCACTAACTAGTAGGCAACATTGTTCAGGTGCCTTCTGTAAGGGGAGGCAGTCTTAAATACCTTTAAGGTAACAGGTAACCCCAGGGATCACTTCTGGGTAATGGAACACCGGCTCTTTAAGAAAGGTGCCGTAGCCGTGCGTACCCTACGAGCACACACAGAAGAGCTGTGTGTGGCCTGGAAGCAGGTGGAGGCTGTGGAAGACCCCGGGGCAGGAAAAGAGCGAGTGGAGCTGCTGGACAGGTGAGATGGATTGCGCCCTCGTCGGATCCTGGTATTGGGAGCCTGCGAGGATACCACGCTGGGACCTGGCAGGTGAGAGGGAGGGCGCCCATGCCGGAGCCTTGGAGCAGAGGCATGCGGGGATGCCTCGCTGGGAGCGGGACCAGGTGCTATATGGAGTCATTGATTATTTGCAGACGATGTAATGCCATGGGATGCTCACACAGGTATACGTCTCACGACTGTACAGTTATCAGAGCTCATTCTGCACCTATTTAATCGTTACATAAACAGAAGGGAACCGGCTATAGCTCGGGGTAAATTGTACTGCACAATTGTATAGTTTTCAATTATTTGGCGATTAAAGGAACTGTCCCAAGAAATTAACAGCTGACCACATTGTCTATTGGGACATATGGATTTTATGGGAACATATTCTCCACTTAAGAACTCCTTAGTAGGAAAGAGACCCAGCAAAATTACATTTCCTAAGCATGAGCCACTGCAGGAAAATATGTGCTCATCCCCAAATTTCCCTAATATTAGCTCTTCACCTGTGTATTCAGAACATTGATATTGAAAATAAAATGGTAATAGTGAAATGAACACTTTCCTTTTATTGCAGATCCATGACTAAAGGCCGCTTTACACGCTGCGATATCGTGACCGGTATCGCTAGTGAGCGTACCCGCCCCATCGGTTGTGCGACACGGACAAATTGCTGCCCGTGGCGCACAACATCGCGCGGACCCGTCACACTACTTACCTGCCTAGCGACGTTGCTGTGACCGGCGAACCGCCTCCTTAGAACCGCCCAATAGAAGCGGAGGGGCAGAGATGAGCCGGACGAACACCCCGCCCACCTCCTTCCTTCCGCATTGCGGGCGAGATGCAGGTAAGGAGAGGTTCCTCGTTCCTGCGGTGTCACACAGAGCGATGTGTGCTGCCGCAGGAACGAGGAACAACTTCGTTACTGCAGCAGCAACGATATTTGAGAATGGATCCCCATGTCACCGATGAGCGATTTTGCACGTTTTTGCGACGATGCAAAATCGCTCATAGGTGTCACACGCAACGGCATGGCTAAAGCGGCCGGATGTGCGTCACAAATTCCGTGACCCCAACGAGATCGCTTGAGCGATGTCGCAGCGTGTAAAGCGGCCTTTAAGTGATTCATGATTGCAAATCTGTCTGTAGAGGACCTCAAACATTAACTAATATATACAGTGTAAGTGAAATACACTTCTATGCTATTGGAACTCCAAATGAATAAGATTTGTTTTACAAGTGCTTGGGGAAATCAATACAGCATACACGCTATTATGGTATACTGGAGACTTCTGCTTTATTACATCATGTGACCAGTTTATATAGTACCCCAAACAAAGAAATAACTATGCACCAATAAGAGCCGCAGGGGTGTGTAGAAATGGGAAACTTCCCCGCCCAACAGTGTTAGCTGAATCCTATGACATCATTCAGTTATAAGACAAGATGGTTTATATAAGAACAAAATGGCTTGTATTCTCTCACAATAGCTTCATATACCGTACTATGAGCACTTTTGGCATGAAAAATATAATATATTCTTACATATGTTAGTGGTTATCTTAAGATTAAAAAGTTGCACTAAGTTTCAGTTTGGACTCTTCCATTCTTCATTTATTTTCAGACCCCCTGATATGCAGGTCGCAACTTTTCGAATTTTCTCATTTTACATAGTTCCTTCTAGTGATATATATTAGATGTTCAGGATGCTGCTACCTTCACCAGCTCTCATGTATCAACAAAGCTTCATTCTTGTACTGATTTCTCATTATAAAAAGATCTTCTTATTCATGTACTGACAGATACTGGTGCTAAGAATTGTGGTATTTCAACATCTCACACATGCAGGGTCTATATTTTCCTCCCTAATTACACTTATACAGTTCAGCCTATCTGATCCCTCTGAGTATAACCTCCACAGTCTTTTTCTTGTTAGGCTAGGATAAAAATGAGGGCAGACGGGAATACTGATATACATGGTTCAGAGGTGAATCTAGGTTTTCCAGCAACCGCATCAAGCATTCTGTTTAGCGCCTGCCCTCCACATATGGTTTGAGTAGTTGTTTTGTGACTGCTCATTCATATGCAATTTGCACCTATCCCATTTCCCTTTCTCCCCATCTTGTGTAAACATACATCCCTCCCCTCATACTGTTTCCTCACATACTTACTCCCTCATTCCCTATACTATCTCCTCCAATATACAACTCCAATCCCCATACTGTGTCTGCATCCATCCCATTCCCCTCACTCTTCATCCTGTGTCCTCAAATTTCTCCCTTCCCCCTCGCTCCCCATACTGTGTCCACGCCCATCCCACCCCCCCTTGCTCCTCATACTGTGTACACATATGTCCCCCTTTCCTACTGTTTCCTCACATATTTACTCCCTCACTTCCATACTGTCTCCTCACACATACCCTCCATTCTCCATACTGTTTCTGCACTTATCCCCCTCACTCTTCATTCTGTGTCCTCAAATTTCTCCCTTACCACTCACTCCCCATACCACATCCACATGCATCCCACTGCATACTGTTTCCTCATATATTTCCCCTCGCTCACCATACAACCCCCATCTCCCCATACTGTGTCCTCATACATCCCCCATCTTGTGTCCTCATACATCCCCGCTCTCGCTCTCCATACATCCCCCTTTCTCTGCACACAATCATACATTCCCCCCTCGCTCGCTTCCCATACTGTGTCCTCATACATCCTCCCCTCGCTCCTCATACATCCACCTATCGCTCCCCATATTGTGTCTTCATACATCCCCCTCACTCCGCATACTGTGTCCTTATACATCCCCCCTTGCTCCACATACTGTGTCCTCAATTTCTACCTTTTTCCCTATTCTGTGTCAGCACTCATCTTCCTTTCGCTTCCCATACTGTGTCCTCATACATTCCCCCTCTCCCTTGCTCTCCAATCTATGTCCTCAAATAACCCTCCCAATTACAATAAATTTTTAGTGTCTTCAGGTCCACTGGAGCACTTACCACCAATGCAATCTGCACCTGTGCGATACCAGTGACATCAGCAACGTGATCAGATTACCTGATCATGCTACTGACATCGACCTGACCTGGAAGTGCCGGCAGTCAGGGCTTTACTTGTACTTGCATCTAAAAGATGTGAGTACAATTGATAGCTGGGATACAGAGTGCTGGACCTTCTCTGAGCCTGCTGTCAGCTTCACAGCAGGCTCAGACAAAAGCTGACTCCCACCATGGGGGGAGGCAAAATGCAGCCATCAGGGAGATACTTCTCACGGATGGTGCCCCCCTTCTTCCTACATCGGGGGAAAATGCTTCACTTGTCCCCCTTGGATACACTGCTGCATGACCACAATATGTTGTTGGATATGTGTCAGCAGTAGCACATTCTAAAAAAGCAAAATTGTAGTTGTGTTACCGATTCCTAGACATTTCAGGGTAAATGATTTTGGTACTATGTGAAATTTGCTCACATGACATTATCGGATTATCTTTAGTTCCATCAACTTGACCTTGACTATGTTTGTTATATGGAAATTCAGCAATCTCACCCCACCCTCAAACATACACATTGACTGACCCTGCTGACAAAATGACCCTTCTCTTGAACCCTCATCAGTCAAATCAATTGTGTGAAAGGAGAGCCATTGATGTTTGCTATAACATAATTCAGCTGGATGATCCGAGCTTAACCTACTGCATCTTCCTGCTTTTCAATACCAGTGTTCAATATTTGCCTGACATTTACATATGATGTTAATTATGACTGAACAGAATACATAATCTGTCATAAAGAATGTCCGCACAATACTAAAGTTGCTCTCTTGTAGGATCGTATATTTTCCTGTAGCTTCAACATTTTTGAAATCTACAATGTCAAAGCCACTGCAAAAAAATAGGCAATGATCAAGGCATTTTTGTATTTTTTTTTTTTATTTTATTTATTTATTTATTATTTTTTTTTTTAAGAAAAAGTCCATACTAAATGCAAATAATAGGAAAAGTACAAAGGAAAGTTTATTTCTCGCCCTCTTTTTTTCTATCTATTCATATGTCTGGAGCAAAAAGAACCGCTAAAACGTCATGTATTAGCATTAGGAAACAAGCTACATTGAGCAAAATAGTATTGATGTTTGTTTTTAAATGATATATTATAATGACTTATTTAACAATACATATAGGAAACTCAAGGGGGTTGTCCAAATTTGGGAGAAAAAAAAATCTTACTTGAATGCATATACTTTTGGCTAAGAATTATTTTTTTAATTGGGTTTGATGAAATCTTTTGCACCCTTTGCCTTCTATGGCCTCTGTGTTTCACTCTTTATTGCTGGCTGCTGAATGGGTTAACTGAAAATCTGTCAGCGAGCTCATCCTGGGGAACAAAGAGCTGGAAAGCCTTGGAGCGCAAATAGGGTCTTATCGGGAAAAACAAGGAGGGTTAGTGTGGGTTGCAAGGCTCACTTTGAGTAGTTATGAGAGCCCCAACCACTATTAAAGGGAACCTGTCACCAGATTTGGGGCCTATAAGCTGTGGCCACCACCACCGGGCTCTTATATACAGCATTCTAACATGCTGTACATAAGAGCCCAGGCCGCTGTGTAGAATGTAAAAATCACTTTATAATACTTACCTAAATGGTGGGTGCAGGGCAGACTGGTCGGATGGGTGTCTCCGTTCTCTGGTAACGATGCCTCCTCTTTCGGACATCTTTATCCTCCTTCTTCTGAAGCCTGGGTGCATTATGCGTCCTACTTCATCCACACTAGCCGCATTAAGGTCCTGTTCAGGCGCACTACAATACTTTACTTTAATCTGTCCTGTACGGGTGAGAGCAAAGTGCGCCTGTGCAGGACCTCAATACTGGCTAGTGTGGATGACGTAGGACGCGTCATGCACCCTTGCTTCAGAAGAAAGAGGACAAAGGTGGCCGACAGAGGAGGTGCTGATACCGGAGAACGGAGACACCCATTTGACCAGTCTGCACCGGACTGATCATTAGGTAAGTATTATAAAGTGATTTTTATGTTCTACACAGCGGCCTGGGCTCTTATATGTAGCATGTTAGAATGCTGTATATAAGAGCCCACTGGTGGTGGCCGCAGCTTATAGTAACCAAATCTGCTGACAGGTTCCCTTTAATGTATGCAAAGGCTGCAGTAGCACCCCTGGAGAAGATGATCTGAGTGGCAGGATAAAAGGGAAAAACAACACTGCCGCTGAAAAAACATTGATCCAGGGATAGTGAATTGCTGATTTTTATATTTGTCAACATGTTTCTGAGAAACAATCTTTTATCGTGACAAAAATCACATGTGGGACATAGCTACATGTGAATTTTTTGTCCTGATGAAGATGATTGATTCTCAGAAACGCGTTGACAAATAAAAAATCATCAATTCACCCTCCTTGGAGCAATGTTTCTTCAATGGCAGCACAGTTATTCCCTTTCATCCTTTAATAGCTTTGTTCCTCTTGCTCTATAGACCACATCCCTGAAGCTATATGCTACATGTAACAGGTGTCAAACTGACCTCTATAAACAACTTGCGGTGGCAGTTAGTAGTTTTTCTTTGGTCATTGTTGAGCTTTGCAGTGACTGTACCAAGGTATCTATATATTCCATGCGTTTGAATCAGTTGTGTATATACTATACACTCTCTATGAATTCCATAATAATCGGTCTAGTAGCGAAAGCAGCAGACGCCTCATCCATCAATGGGTGGTCAATTGCGTATTGTACTGACGAGTGCTGTCTGTGACAAGTTGGCAATGGTGTGAAATCTGCGTGATCTCCCGGACAGTGATCCTTGACAATCTGGTTATGTAATTAATAGACACAAGTCTATATTTGGCTAGTAGATTAATTCTTAACCCCTTGTACAGCTGCTGCTTTTCATTCTGGAGATCTGTGACTTTCCACCGAAAAAAAGAGATGAATGGCAAAGAAAAGATGTGAACAAAAGTGCATTTTGTGTACTGGTGCTGCTGATAGTCAAGACCTGAGCAAATTCAAATTCACCGCAATCTAATATGTCCTGATGATGACACTGGCACAGTGTCGAAACGTATAGCACTATCATAATCTGGTGAATATTATTCATCACTGTAGATTCTAGTGAATGTTGTATTTAGTCAGATCATAACTGTCCAGATCATGTTTGGGTTTTTCCAATCACTAAATAGCACCTCCTACTGGACTTCCAGGCCTAGAAAGAAAAATTAATTGAAATAAATATATTACAATTTTATTAAATCTTTATGCATAAACCTAAATATCAAGCTGTTCAGATCCTCTTGCTCTAGAATACGCTGCTGGCAGATCAGACATTGTCTTCAATGTGACAGGTTGTCTTTATCTTGTGATATGTAACCTGCCCTTGAATATGATTTAAATAATTGGACATCTGAGTGTACTCCAATCTCATACTCAGTGATTTTCTCGTGCAAGGCAATCGGTGCAAGATTCATTGGTGTTTTTAATCCAAGTATCATCAGACTTTCATGATAGTTTTGCCAGAGTTTAATCAGTTTTTCACAAAACCCCCCAAAGACGTTGCTCCACCTTCTCCTAGTTATCAGTCTGTGTAAAACAGACGTCACTCAGATGGCGTCCAATTTTTTTTTTTTTTGCAGACCCATAGGCTTTCATTGTGGGGTTTGATCCAACACTCAAGTCAACATCAGACATGTCATTACGAAAATGTGAACAGCCCTATAGACAATCATCTGTGAAAACATGGACAGCACTCATATGTGGAAAACTGATAGAAGACTGTGCAGTACGCAGCTACAATGCCTAATATTTCCATTAGATAGTATTTTTTGCACTTACTTGAGGGCTGTATGGCTGAATTATTAATAACATACCAAAAGAGTAAACAACAGCAGGAATCCAGTCTAAAAGATGGAGAGAAGAGTTGTAGGTGTGAAGGGGCCACATTACGCACATGACTGTATTTATTCCATCCAGGAATACCATCCAATTATGGTAATCGGACTCTGATCAGTCTTTAATCAGAGTATGATCAGAGTCTGATCAGAGTGGGATCTAATTTTCTTGAAGGATCTCTCCCTTCTCCATTCTAACAATCCGAAAAAAATCGATATCATCCAAGTGAGCTCTGATTTTTTGTTACGGACCCATAGGCCACTTTCACACTGCGTTCCTCTCTCCGTTCAGTAGTCCCATCGGGGTTTCTGTCCGAACCCCTCTGCAAAACGGGTTTTGGACATATGAACTGATAGGGCCACTGACTATAATGGTGCAGACGGAGTCACCGTGTGCTCTGTTGTGCCCCATTTTCGGAAGTATACGCCTAATGGAGGTGGACATCCAGATGTAGTAGACTACTTCTGGGTGTTCGCCTCCATTAAACGTATACTCCCGAAAATGGTTCACAACTAGAGTTGAGCGCGGTTCGTGGTTCGTGGTTCTCCAGTTCTAGGCTCGAGTGATTTTGGGGCCTGTTCTAGATCGAACTAGAACTCGAGCTTTTTGCAAAAGCTCGATAGTTCTAGAAACGTTCGAGAACGGTTCTAGCAGCAAAAAAACAGCTAATTCCTAGCTGGCTTTCCGCTGTAATAGTGTAAGTCACTCTGTGAATCACACTATTATGACATTTCAGTGTATAGTGTGCGTGAACAGCGCCTTCAGATCACTCCTGTTTGTATAATGGCGATCGCCATTTATTTATTTTTTTTCCTTGTCTTCCTTCCCTAAGCGCGCGCGTCTTGTGGGGCGGGCCAGCATGTCAGCCAATCCCAGACACACACACAGCTAAGTGGACTTTTAGCCAGAGAAGCAACGGCATGTGTGATAGGATCTGCATGTCACATGTCCCTGCATTATAAAACCGGACATTTTCCTCCAGCACGCCATTATCTATTCTGCGTCCTTGGTGTCAGACATCACTGTCGCAGCTCCGTCCTGACTGAGTCCTATCGCCGATACTGCTGTATACACAGCGCTGGACAGCTTAGGAAGAGCACTTTCTATAAGTCCTTTTAAGGGCTCGTACGGGCAGGGTCAGAGCCATAGGTGACAGGTCCTGAAAACAGAGTAGGTCAGGGATTTCGTCGCTGCATTTCCCCATTAGGAGGGAATAGAAAGGCAGGCTTCCATTCCTCTACCCAGAGCCCCACAATCCTGGCACTGTACCCTCCTGTCCTCTGCACACTCCAACTCCTTATAACTAAGCCATTATACTAGCAAACAGTCAGTGTACCTAGTGGCATCCTAAACGTGGCTATTGTACTTTTGTGTAGTCACACTAGTGCAAAGATATTTGCAGCATGTCTGCCTGCATTGCACACTCAAACTCTTTTTAACTAAGCCATTATACCTAGCAAACACTCAGTGTACCTAGTGGCATCCTAAACATGGCTATTGTACTTTTGTCTAGTCACACTAGTGGAAAGATATTTGCAGCACGTCTGCCTGCATTGCACACTCCAACTCATTATAACTAAGCCATTATACTAGCAAACAGTCAGTGTACCTAGTGGCATCCTAAACGTGGCTATTGGACTTTTGTATAGTCACACTAGTGCAAAGATATTTGCAGCACCTCTACCTGCATTGCACACTCAAACTCTTTTTAACTAAGCCATTATACTAGCAAACACTCAGTGTACCTAGTGGCATCCTAAACGTGGCTATTGGACTTTTGTCTAGTCACACTAGTGCAAAGATATTTGCAGCACGTCTGCCTGCATTGCACACTCCAACTCATTATAACTAAGCCATTATACTAGCAAACACTCAGTGTACCTAGTAGCATCCTAAACGTGGCTATTGTACTTTTGTCTAGTCACACTAGTGCAAAGATATTTGCAGCACGTCTACCTGCATTGCACACTCAAACTTTTTTTAACTAAGCCATTATACTAGCAAACACTCAGTGTATCTAGTGGCATCCTAAACGTGGCTATTGGACTTTTGTCTAGTCACACTAGTGCAAAGACATTTGCAGCACCTCTACCTGCATTGCACACTCAAACTCTTTTTAACTAAGCCATTATACTAGCAAACAGTCAGTGTACCTAGTGGCATCCTAAACGTGGCTATTGTACTTTTGTTTAATCACACTAGTGCAAAGATATTTGCAGCACGTCTGCCTGCATTGCACACTCAAACTTTTTTTATCTAAGCCATTATACTAGCAAACAGTCATTGTACCTAGTGGCATCCTAAACGTGGCTATTGGACTTTTGTTTAATCACACTAGTGCAAAGATATTTGCAGCACGTCTACCTGCATTGCACACTCAAACTCTTTTTAACTAAGCCATTATACTAGCAAACAGTCAGTGTACCTAGTGGCATCCTAAACGTGGCTATTGGACTTTTGTCTAGTCACACTAGTGCAAAGACATTTGCAGCACCTCTACCTGCATTGCACACTCAAACTCATTATAACTAAGCCATTAT
The DNA here is from genome assembly GCF_048569485.1 of Anomaloglossus baeobatrachus. Lineage (NCBI taxonomy): Eukaryota > Metazoa > Chordata > Amphibia > Anura > Aromobatidae > Anomaloglossus > Anomaloglossus baeobatrachus. The sequence continues at coordinate 57,701,912 of NC_134361.1, read as the reverse complement.
ACTAGCAAACAGTCAGTGTACCTAGTGGCATCCTAAACGTGGCTATTGGACTTTTGTCTAGTCCCACTAGTGCAAAGATATTTGCAGCACGTCTGCCTGCATTGCACACTCAAACTCTTTTTAACTAAGCAATTATACTAGCAAACATTCAGTGTACCTAGTGGCATACAAGAAGTGGCTGTTGTACTCCATTAGTGCCCCACTGGTGCAAATCTATGTGCAGCACCTCTGCATGACACCCTCCTGCTCTGTTTTTAATAAGCTATAATGATAGCAAAAAATACTGCCATTTAGTGGCATCATAGAACTGGCTGTTGTATTCCATTAGTGCCCCACTGGTGCCAAGCTATTTCTAGCACCTCTGCATGACACCCTCCTGCACATTTAGCTATGCTAATTTTATAGCAAACTCAGGGAATTCCTTGCTGCATTTGATCATTAGGAGGGATAGAAAGTGAGGCTTCTTTTACTGTCCTGGTACCCACAGAACACGGCCACTGTACCCATCTGTCCACTTTTGCCACGCTATTTAATTTGCACAAAGAGCTGACTCTTTTTCTGCCTTCCTAAAATTGTCTGGAATACTAAGTTAGTGTTCCTTTGCTGCCAAGCAAGGTACAACACATGTGCATTCTACACTCCTTTCCATTTCTGGAATGCAATTATTAACTGCAGGTAGTCCAGTCAATCTGTGACGAAGGTGCAGGCGTGGATATAATATAGCCTGCATCCAATGATGGTTCTCTCGATGTCTGACAGTTCAACAATACCATCTGTTTCCACTTCCAAAACAAGTGATGACCTGCCAATCACACTCCCTGTTGCGGGTAAAGGAGTGGAAGTTCAGTGTGAAAAACCATGTGTGACTGCTGTCCCCACAGTCACAGAGGATGAAGAGCACTCAGAGGCACTTGATGGGGCAGGCGGTGGTTGCACAGGCACGATAGGCCGCATTGTAGCACAGTGAAATTCACATTGCGACTTATGCTTCATTTTAAGTCGTGTACAGGGTGGGCTCCCCAGTATGCAGCAAAACCAGGCAACAGGAAAAGGACTCTAGGCAGTTGGGTTGATAAATGATTGTTTAACTTTACCAAAACAAACAATAAGAAGCATGCATAAAATTTAAATAATTGAACAATCTATTCTGTTGCCTACTACCTGCTAATCCCTCTGTGTAGCAGTAATTGTGTGTTTGTGCGTGTGTGTGTGTGTGTGTGTGTGCGAACACGACTTACCAGTGGCGCATCACAAGAGCTTACAAGTTATCTACCTAAACATAGACAAAACACATGACCCCCCCTGAATACCCTTGTTAGCTGAAGCCTCACAGATATTGCAGATGATAACAGTGTGAATGCAAACCACACAGCTCTGCAACACAGTCATGGAAATCTTGAAAAGCAACAGTCAATGCAAACATGTGTTGCTGTCCCTCTATGATTTAAACTGTACGTGATAATTTGACAGTGCAGAGGCAGCAAGTCTTATTGTCTATATAGTCAGCCTACCCAGAACAGATATGTGTTTTGCTAATAAAACAAAGTGTTGCGTGCCCACATTATTGTCTGGGCACAGCCTACCGTACCCGGGTACTGTGATGTCCAGTTGCCAGAAATACAGACTTTACGCTCCTCTCACGGTAAACAGTATAGACAGCACCGTAAGAATGTTGGTCTGTGGCACAGGATGCTGCTCACTGACGTTACAGTGCTCATCATCAAAGTACAACACAACTCCCCTCACAATTGAACGAAGTGTTTCCGCGGTGGCTCCTTGCTGTAACACACACCTTTAGCTTTTCCTTCTGTTCATAGACAGCATCTCCAAGTCCACACCCGAAGAGCAATTTTATATTGCTATAGTGACCAAAGGCAGATCCAAAAAAACAGCAGCCCCTTGTGTGTAGTCTGCAACAATGCATGCAATGAACGGCAAATAAGCATATTGCGTTGACAGTTGCTAAAGCTGAGCAATACACCTTCACGCTGTCAATTCATATCCATGTGATACTTCATGGAGGAAGTACTCAAAAGTGTGAGTTTTTGCCTTCTACTTACAGATTGTTGACAAATCTTACAGATTACATGACTTTGGTGATCCTTTGCGATGTCCAAAAATTCACAGGCTAGGAAAGGCTTACAGCCCATGCGACCTGCATAGCCAACACGACATCTGCTCAGTTTCAAAGTTGTGGTCCAGGATTCAGTTGTTGACGTGCTTCCAGTACTTTGTCTCTGGCCAGGAAGACACAACGTAACCTCGTCGTCAGTAGCATCCTCCTCCACCTCCTCTGCTGACCTCATCGACTGGCTGACTTTGGTTTGACAGTAAGTGTTGTCTCCAACCTCATCAATAACCCTGTGTGTTTTCATTCCCCTCGTCCTGATTCCTCCGAGACAACCTCTTCCTGCCCTGACCGAATAGTAAAGTTGTCCTTCCAATCAGGTATCTGTGCTCCTCATCATGTTCCCCATTGTCTCCACCAGGAGGATTTAATTTTTGGAAATGAGGGTGTAGATTAGGCACAGCACCTTCTTCATCGGGGCCTGGATCCCAGTCACAAAGCTTCAGGCTATCTGCGCAGATCATTTCCCCTGTCTCATGGAACTCGCTAGATTATATGCTACACACGCAAGCTTCAAACTGAATCTGAAAACTCATCTGTTCAGAAATGACTATAACCTTCAATGACACCACCACCATACGTACTTGACGCTCAACCTAAACAACTCCTACTGTCTCCTCCCAAAAATCCTTTAGAATGTAATCCCGCAAGGGCAGGGCCCTCTTCCCTCTGTACCAGTCTGTCTATAGTTACTTGTATATGTATTCTGTATGTAACCCCCTTCTCATGTACAGCACCATGGAATCAATGGTGCTCTATAAATCAATAATAATAAAAATAATAATAACTTCCTTGTCTGTACTCATTGCAGCTTTGGAGCAGACCTCTGATTCCCAGGCTATAGTGCGACTGAACAGCTATGCAAACTCAACCATCTCTGTCACCCCATACTCAGCAGGGCTGGTGGAAACTTGAGAGCTGTTAGGAAGCAAGTGCGATTGGATTGACACCACAGAGGAATGGAGTATTTGTGATCTTGAAATTGGGGTGGAGGAGAGGCCACTTTATGGAGCAATTCAGATCCATTGAAGCAGCTGCTGATTTGGCCTCATCTACATTTGTTAGCGATGGTCGTGTCCATGAAAAAAGGGATCATAACAGATTATCCATGGGAAGAAGTACACCTGTTCTTTTTGATGTTATTTGTTGTTACAAAACGGTGACGCCTTAAACGCAAGCAGCCTGCTGCGGTTTCAGTTGCGCCCAGGCATCAGCTGCCATTTAGGCCTGTGCCTCGGGTTGTCCAGCTGGCTGCTTTCTCCTCCACATCTAAGTGTGGAGAGGCAGCTAGTGCGCATGCGTGTGCCGATTTACCCCAGCCGCAGCCTAACTCCAGTGTTTCGCCTAGTGAGTATGCTCAGCCTGACTGTGCCATTCCTGAGGCTAAGTCTTCATTTCGGGCTACAGCGCATGCTCCCACACTTAGTGCGAAAAGCCTCTTTGCACAGGTACTTGCACTCCGTGCCGGGTCTAAGTCCTGTGTTGTGCATAGACACCATGCTAAAGCTGATAGTCTTTTTTCAGAGACTGTATTTCATGCAACTGACCATGGTCAGGCACTTACTGCATCAGAAACTAGGTCCGGTAATGAACTCTTTGGCCCTGCCCCTGATGTGGGGGGCCCATTTAGACCACAGGGCATCAGGTGTCCTGACGATGTGGCCAGGCCACTCCCAAATGGCTTGCAGAGGCCCGCCCCTATGACTTGTCACCTCATTATTGATGGTCAGACGATGACTGGTGAGGTGTTTGGGTCATGACAGCCATGAGGTCATCATTGAAGTTGCGGTTCCAAATAGGACGCTAGTTATGCCACTCATGACTTATCACTCTGCTTTTGTCTCCAGGAGGTGCATTGTGGTCCACCCTGGTTTGTGGCGGACCCAGGTTATAAAAGGGGCTGGAGACAACAAGGAGGTGCGCAGTCTTCTATTATGCTCCGAAAGAGCACACCTCCATGTGTTGAACCCATTGCGGCTTTAGGCCAGAGGTAGGCAGGGATAGGGCGTCGATGCAGGCCGCCACCACAGTTGGTAACGCAGAACGGTTAAGACCAGCTCCTGTCCTACAAGTCCTGCTTGTGCAGCCCAGTGGCATTAACAGGCCTGCTGCTGCTGATGCGCCTGCTGTTCACAGGTGTGGCCCCAATGCACACGGTCAGCGTCCTGAATGGCCCCTGTGATGTTAACAGTGAGTTCCTGGGCTGGGTGGGCGTGTGGACCCTGTTACGCTAACAGGGCTCCCTGTCTCAAGATCCGAGTGGCGTCTAACTTGGTTCAGGCTACTATTAGTTTCATAGCCACACAGCTCTGTATCCTCCACCGAACATTCCAGTTGCCAACCTCTCCTTTTCCATCTGGGAGCACGGTGGACACTGACTGCTGATGGGGATATATACCTTTCTCTTTCTTTTCTTATTAATTTTCGTTATATAGCGGTAACATAGTATATACCACCTTATCCAAATCTGCCAGTCCCACCGTAACAGATGGTGTTTCTTCATCAAATGTTACTTTTGCTTAACCACCAAACCCACGGACAAAAACATTTTTCCCCTTTCCAACACACCTGTTCCCCTTTCCACCAGCATCTGTCCTTTTTCAACTCATTTTGTATATGACCAAAAGTGCAACTCTGCAGGGACACCTTACTCAACGCCATCTCAGCACAGCAGCCAGCCCTCGTTCCCTCAGATGTGGACAAGTAAAAGACCATTTCCTCCTATCCATGACAAAGCGTTGAGATTCACTCTGTGCAGCACTGGTGTTTAGTGGAAAAGCAGATCTAAGATTGCGTACCACATTCTGCAGATACTCCTGTATACGTGCGTCCATTTCTATGGCAGGAATTATTTCGCCAAATTTTGTCTTGTACCGGGGATCTAACAATGTGGCAACCCAGTATTCAGGATTACTTTGAATTCCTACAATGCGAGGGTCATGTTGTAGGTAGTGCAGCAAGAAGACGCTCATGTGTCTTGTGCATCCAGGAGGACCAAGTCCTTGGTGTGTTGGTGGCAGAGAGGTGAGAATCGTGCCTCCTTCCTCTGCCCTGTCCCCCCAACCTCGCACAACCAAAATGTGAGCAAGCTCTCACTCATCTGCTGAGTCTTCCATGCCCATCGCAAGTTCGTCCTCCATTTCTTCATGGCTCCTGCACCTTCCTCAACAATTTTTGCTATTACTATGCGCCCTTGTTAATCCCTATCCCCCACCATAACTGCTGCCTAGGTGCCGCTTACCTTATGGACCTTGTAGATCTTATTATCCCTTCTGCATATGACTCCTCCTGTACTTCCTCACCTTCCTCTTGGACCAATACCTGACTCCGAATAATGCTTACAGTTTGCTCCATCATGTAGGTGACCAGAATTGTCACGCTGAGAATGGCATTGCCAGTGCTAAACATCTTCGTCGACATTTGGAAACTGTGTAGAAGGGTGCATAGGTCCTTGATCTGACACCACTCCAGCAGCGTGATCTGCACCACCTCTGGATCAAGTTAGCCCAGGGTATACGTCATACCGTATTTCAGCAGGGCTCTGCGGTGCTGCCACACACGCTGCAACATGTGCAGATTCCAATTCCTGCGTGTCGGAACATCGCATTTCCGGCGTTTAACTGCCAGACCCTAAGACTTCCGGAGCGATGAAAGTTGTTGAGCTGCTGGGTGCGAAGGATGAAAGTGACCACATAGCAGCGTGCCCGCTGCACAAGGCCATGTAGGCCGGGATGGTATTTTAAAAATTGCTGGAGAATCAGATTCAACACGTGAGCCATACAAGGCCCGTGTGTCACATTGCCCTGACGAAGGGCCGCAGACAGGTTTGCATCATTGCCGCACACGGCTTTTAAGTCACCAACGTAGTCCACTCAATCAATTTGTACTCTGGTCCCAATGGGAAGACACCACACCCTTTTTTAGGCCCCTCCTGTCTGCAGACCACTGCCAGACAAAGCTATGAACCTCTTGTTACTGTTACCCCCAGTTCAGTTTTATGAGTTTGTGTGCTTGTTACCTGACTACGTTTCCTGCTTGCTGTTTATGTACCTCGTTGGCCGATCCGCATTTCACCTCTGCTTGTTTTCTGATTAAGTCCTGGCCATCCCATTCTGTTCCTCTTCCTCAGTTAATGTTTTTGAACCTGCATGACTACTATTCTCTGGAACTGCAGTCTTCCACAGGTATTGATCAACGTGGGCCCTGTGTAATTCCAAATCACTGTATAGGGGTTAAAGGGTTTCAGGGTTCTGGGTGTCCAGCTTGGTGAGTGGCTTGCCTCTAGCCTATCCTTTACAGCCCATCTGAGTGTGTCGATCCAGGCAGGCGTTACACCGTGCCCTCTGCAGAAGGCCATGTAGGCAGGGATAGTGTTTTAAAAATTGCTGGAAAACCAGGTTCAACACGTGAGCCATACAAGGCACGTGTGTCACATTGCCCTGAAGAAGGGTCGCATACTGGTTTGCATCATTGTCGCACCCGACCTTCCCTGACTGCTGGTTGACTGTAGACAACCATTGATGAAACTCGGTCTCACTCTCCAGAGCTAACCGTCCACAATATCTCAGCGGTGTCTCACATTTCCCCTACATTTCAAAGTAAACATTTTACCGCATGATGGCCTTGAGCTCTGCTGCCAGCATAGTAAGGAGGTGTGTGGGATTCCTTGGGCGCAGTTACAAGGAAGGGTGGCCTGACCACACAGGGTTTGGGCTGAGGTGGAGAACACACACGAGGTTGAGGAGGCAGACGCAGTGGAGGAACTTGTACATACAGAGGAAGGATTGACACACAAGTCGTGGGGACGGCAAGACTTGTACAGCAAACCCTTCTCCATCTCTCACCATAGTTACCCAGTGCCCAGTCAGCAACATGTAACTCCCCTGTCCATGCTTACTGGTCCAAGTATCTGTGTTGAAATGCACCCTGTCACACACAGAGTTTCTCAAGGAATCGGTGAGGTTGTGTGGGACCTACTGTGGTAGCGCGGGCACGCCTGTCTTGGAGAAGGAGTGACGACTGGCCATCGGCTCTTGGGGCACTGCAATGGGCATAAGGTCTCGAAAATCCTCGGTCTCAAAAGGGTGTAAAGGCAGCCTTTCTTTTGCCAACAAGTTGCAGATGATGAAACTCAACCTCTTAGGCATGTCATGCCCTTCGAAAATCATGTAAAACATAGCGAGGGGACTCCAACCACAGTCTCCCTCGTTTCCACTAACTGGGCCACACACACCCCACTTGACTGGCATCGGTTGACCCCCCCTTTTGAAAAAGAAAAAGATGCTTTGCATGAAGCACTCTCAAAAATACGCGTGCCTTTCCCGTCCCCTGGATGACCCAGGGGAAGAAAAGTCCTCTGAGAGCCATGACTTGTTCATCTTGGTTCTTTTAGAAACACAGCGAGGGGACTCCAACCACAGTCTCCCTCGTTTCCACTAACTGGGCCACACACACCCCACTTGACTGGCATCGGTTGACCCCCCCTTTTGAAAAAGAAAAAGATGCTTTGCATGAAGCACTCTCAAAAATACGCGTGCCTTTCCCGTCCCCTGGATGACCCAGGGGAAGAAAAGTCCTCTGAGAGCCATGACTTGTTCATCTTGGTTCTTTTAGAAACACAGCGAGGGGACTCCAACCACAGTCTCCCTCGTTTCCACTAACTGGGCCACACACACCCCACTTGACTGGCATCGGTTGACCCCCCCTTTTGAAAAAGAAAAAGATGCTTTGCATGAAGCACTCTCAAAAATACGCGTGCCTTTCCCATCCCATGGATGACCCAGGGGAAGAAAAGTCCTCTGAGAGCCATGACTTGTTCATCTTGGTTCTTTTAGAAACACAGCGAGGGGACTCCAACCACAGTCTCCCTCGTTTCCACTAACTGGGCCACACACACCCCACTTGACTGGCATCGGTTGACCCCCCCTTTTGAAAAAGAAAAAGATGCTTTGCATGAAGCACTCTCAAAAATACGCGTGCCTTTCCCGTCCCCTGGCTGACCCAGGGGAAGAAAAGTCCTCTGAGAGCCATGTCCACATTGTCAGTGGACAGACACGTGTGCTTATCTGTCAGCAGACCCCCAGCAGCACTGAAGACAGGTTCCGAGAGAACGCTGGCTGCAGGACACGACAAGATCCCCAAGGCGTACGTGGCGAGCTCAGGCAATCTATCTAGATTGGAAGCCTAAAATGAGCAGGGCTCAAGTTGAACAATAATGGAATCGATGTTTCCTTGCATATACTCATATATCTGTGTCTCCTCCTCTTTTTCCTTGTCCAGCTCTTTTGTTTTCGCATGAGTATATGTCCTTGTCACTTTCCCATGTGTTTGAGTTGTTTGTGACCTTTTGGACCCCTTTGAGGGTGTTTTCTAGGTGTTTTTATGTGTTTGTGAATGCCTGCCATTGTTTCCTATGCAGTTCGAGTTCGGTTCGTCGAACGTTCGACGAACCGAACTCGAACGGGGCCTCCGTTCGGCGAACCACCTCGAGCCGAACCGGGAACGGTTCGCTCATCTCTATTCACAACAGAGCACACGGTGACTCCGTCTACACCATTATAGTCAGTGACGCTGTCTGCGCATACATCCAAAACCCTTTTTGTTGGGGGTTCAAACAGAAGACCCAACGGAACCACTGAACGGGAAGAGGAACGCAGTGTGAAAGCGCCCATAGACTTGAATGGCTGAGTGGCATCTGATTCTCGGAGGCAAATTGTGCATGCTGCAATGTTTTTCCTTGGACCCCTTGGTCTGAAGAAAAATCAGGGTTGTGCACTGCTTCATTGACTAATATTGGTCCAATGATGATCCAATTTTGATCTACAACACTCAGACCAAAATACAGTCGTCTGCACGAGCCCTTAAATGCATTTATTAGATGCGTTTATTACTGCTAAGATTATTTTCAGATGGAATAATACACAGAACATAGACCATACCAGTCATTCTACTACATTTACCATTGAGCGAATGCAGACATTAACAGATCATATAATTTACACTTCATGAGGATGCGTTAGGACTGTCGTGCAATGTAAATCCATTACTCTCCAATGTGTCCCTTTACAACATCAGCCATTGTACAGTAAATGATGAAAAAAGCAATGAACGATGGATGCCACATCTAAATCAGGAGGATTTTCTGACAATTGCCACAGCTTAGAAAGTAGTTTATAACTTTTCTTTTTTTATATAATGTCTTATACAGCAAAAATAGAATTTGTGTCCAATACAAGAGATAGGAGCCACACATGAAGCCTCCTGCTTTGTCGTGTGAGATAATGTCACCTTGTGCGCTTATCCTGCAAAAGCTGATTCATCAAAAATTGGTGAAGTTAGACACATTGACAAATCCCCTCAGAGCATGACAGGATAACATGATGTTATCGCTCTCCAGGCTATATCACTCCTTTGATGAGCAGATGTATTGATCGGCTAAAACTGAAGTTTTAATATCAATTCACAATTACAGATAAGTCAGTAAAAGAGCGGATAATGTGTCCTGTAATGAGAACTCCAATGTGGCAGGAGGTACAAAGCCATCCTCACAATGTACTGAAGAGAAACCTGTATTTATTACAGTCCCTGACAAAAGTTCTGTCGCTTATCCATGTTATGTAAATAAAAGCTTATAACCTAACTTTAAATTCATCCATTGGTTTCATAAATTACTCTTTTGAAAGATGAAACCCTCGCAAATTTGGTTTAGGTTATTAAAATATAGTTGCTGCAAAGCTGAAATATTGATACCAAATTTGGGAGGGTTTCAACTTTCAAAAAAGTAATTTATGAACCCAATGGATGAAATTAAAGTCAGGTTATAAGCTTTTATTTACATAACATTGATCAGCGACAGAACTTCTGTCAGGGACAGTAAATAAATAATAAATAAATAAAGCAAATAATGTAAGTACGGAACATTTGACTTCAAAGCATACGTCTACTGCAGACTGCTCCATGGCTCTTGGTACTACTGCTGCTGTTCACTGTCCTCTCCCTCACTATCTGACACCACAATTCCACTCAGCAGTATCATAGAGTTTATTTCTCACAAGGGTACCACAACGTAGAGTGGTCCCTCCTATTTCACCTGTCAGGAGATTGCAACCATACACACTGGCTCAGGTTAATATTGCTTGCTGTGCAGATTCTCCTTTTTCCGATACTACTAGGGCTAAGAAGTTTCTCTGGTCTCCTAAACTCTGGATGAAAGCTAGAGCCAGCTGTTTTGTATTGCTACTTACTGTAACTCTGCTATAAAGACTCCTTCAACTCTTGAGGTCCCGTTCCTACTAATGGTTTCCACCCTCCATTGGACAAAGCTCATTTACTGGGTTTATCAGTGCTGATAAAGGTGACAAAATGCGCGTCAGAGGCAAGAGGTAGACGTGAGGGCCAGTAGTCTTTTGTTACATATAACTGTATATGATTTTTCTTGCGTGCAGCACTTGGAATGGTGTATTTACACTTATCCACTATACTTAATGAGTTTAGAAATGGTCATCCACTTGTTAGTCAGTGCATTTCCATTTAAGCATGTATTGTAGACAGAAAGTGTAAGGGCTTAATGCTAAACACTGGCAGGTGTTTAATATAAGGCACTTGTTGCACTTTAAATACAAGACTTTTTCGCAAGTATATTTATAATATTACAAGTGGTATTATCAGCTAGTATTGCTGCATTGTATGAGATATGTAATATCTATATAATTTTTTGTACACTGGTCTCTGTCCGTTTACTCCTATATTGGTAGTAATTTTCCTTTTCATGATTAATATATGCTATGAAGGTTTTTAATGTTTAATAATAAAAAATATTTTTTATTTTTGAATTTGTGTCTAAAGGCCACTTTACACACAACGAAATCGCTAGGATGTCGCTGTTGAATGTACCCGCCCCCGTCGATTGTGCGTCACGGCCAAACCGCTGCCCGTGGCGCACAACATTGCTAGGACCCGACAAACGTACTTACCTGCCTAGCGACGTCGCTGTGGCCGGCGATCCGTCTCCTTTCTAAGGGGGGGGTTCGTTCGGCGTCACAGCGGCGTCACTAAGCAGCCACCCAATAGAAGCAGAGGGGCGTAGATGAGCGGCCAGAACCTCCCGCCCACCTCCTTCCTTCCTCATTGCCGAAGGACGCAGGTACGGTGTTGTTCATCGTTCCTGCGAGTTTCACACGTAGCGATGTGCGCTGCCGCAGGAACGACGAACAACCTGCGTCCTGCAACAACTACGATATTTGGGATTAGAATGACGTGTCAACGATCAACGATTAGGTGAGTAATTTTGATCGTTAACGGTAGTTCGTACATTTCACACGCAATGACATCGCTAACGAGGCCGGATGTGCGTCACGAATTCCATGACCCCAACGACATTTTGTTAGTGATGTCATGTGTGTAAAGACCCCTTTATAGTTCACTTTTTCCTAGTTGTGGGGAGAGTATAGAATTGTGAGCCTAATTTATTTTATTATAATGCTTCAAGATACTTATATACATGAGAGATTTTGATCACGTTCACCCAAGACTATGTCAGGCCTATGCTATAGGACAATGGGGAGATAAGGTATGCACACCAGTGACTATGTAAGGGGAATACATGAAATAGCAGAAACTGCTGTGTGAATACTGACTTGAAAAATCCAATAGCTATATGCAAGAGTGAATATGTGAAAAATGGAATCTGCATTACTGCCATGAACATATGAATCAAGAGAAATTTAGCTACTGAATTGATCAATGCAATACAGCCCCAACACTACGCCAAAGTATTTCTCTACGTTGGGGTCCCTAGCTTGTGTGTGTCCTCTCATGCAGTTAAAAAACCTACCGTGTATGGGAAGCTGAGACCCAGGCTATATATGCGTATGATATGGATTGGCAATAGGTGTAGTTGGGGATTGGATTTTTCAAGTCAGTATTCACACAGCAGTTTCTGCTATTTCATGTATTCCCCTTACATAGTCACTGGTGTGCATACCTTATCTCCCCATAGTGATATTTTTTTAGGTTTTTGCACCCAGTTCGGACTTAGAATGGAGTTCCAAACGTTATTCCTATTTGTTAGTATTTTTTCGTTTGTGAACCCTCCCCAACCACACCTAATGCCAATCCATATCATACGCATAAATAGCCTAGGTCTCAGCTTCCCATACACGGTAAGTTTTTTAACTGCATGAGAGGACACACACAAGCTAGGGACCCCAACGTAGAGAAATACTTTGGCGTAGTGTTGGGGCTCTATTGCATTGATCAATTCAGTAGCTAAATTTCTCTTGATTCATATGTTCATGGCAGTAATGCAGATTCCATTTTTCACATATTCACTCTTGCATATAGTTATTGGATTTTTCAAGTCAGTATTCACACAGCAGTTTCTGCTATTTCATGCATTCCCCTTACATAGTCACTGGTGTGCATACCTTATCTCCCCATAGTGATGTTTTTTTAGGTTTTTGAACCCAGTTCGGACTTAGAATGGTGTTCCAAATGTTATTCCTATTTTTTATGCTATAGGACAAGTCTCACTGGAAACAGTCGCAACCCGAGTTCCCCAGGCTGAGGTCTGGTACTCTCTATGGTGGAATAGGGGTACTCTGCTGTCCCTTTGTGCTCTTGAGTCTCTAATACTTGTTTGTGGGCCTTGCCACAGCCACCTCATCTCTGGACCTCTTGTGTTCAGGAGGCTTGAGCACAACTTCTTTTAAACTTGACTCTAATTCAACACTCACTCAACACTCTCTGTCTTGTATTTTGCCTCTCAGGGACTATATTATATCTAACTCCTCCCATTATTCTTAACTGTTCACTATCTCACTGCCCCTGTCGCTAGCCGACCTCCAATAACTTGCTAAGAAACAGTACCTAAAACTGACCACTAGATGGCCACATACATAAAATAAGCATTAACACATTATTCACATCAACACTATTTACATCATTGTCCTGTGGTGATGATTGATGTCTTAAGGGCGGGGCACACGGGCCCGCCACTACCTTACACCTTGGCCACACCAAGGGTGCACAGAGCAGCATAATTAAAGTTTGATTAAACTTCAATTTTTGCAGAAATGACACAGCTATTAAAACACTTAGGCCACGTGCACACGTTGAGTATTTGGGGAGTTTTTTACCTCAGTATTTGTAGCCAAAACCAGGAATGGAAAAATCAGAGGATAAATATAATAGAAACATGGGCACCACTTCTGTATTTATCACCCACTCCTGGTTATTCTTACAAAGTCACCTGCCCCAGTCTGATACTTACCCTCTGGCGTCTTCATCCTTTTTCGGCAACGAGCCGGTCTCATTGTGCCATCTTGTGCCAGTAGCTTTTGAGTGTTTTTACAAGTCAGAAGTTTCAGCTCTCAATCTCAGTCTATGAGAGCCAGAACGAGGCTCTTATAGATGTGTATTGAGTTATTTATGGGGATCAGTGTCTGGGCAGATGTTCGTGTTCAAGTCCGGTCCCAAACCAGGTTTTTTTTAAAAACCCGGTTGGACCCGCCGAACCCGAATATTTGATCAGGGTCTGAGCAGATGTTTGTGTTCAAGTCCGGTTCTGAACCAGATCCAGTTGGACCCGCCAAAGCCGAAAATCTGCAGGTTTGCCGATCTCTATTTAAAATTAATTTCTATACAGGGTGTTTGGAGCTGAGCTCTGATCTCTATATATACTACACATTGAGAAATTACTTAGGATAGAATTTTAATCCTGTTTATATAGAAAAACACAAAGTATTCATAAGTGTATTTATTATTTAGTACCATGGAAAAGTTATTTAGTCCCTTACTGTTTCTGATACTAACTGAAAAGACAGGCCGCTCGAAATGTATTTGGATTATTTAGTCTGAAAATAAAACAAGTAAAAAGAAGCTATTAAATCTTGTAAAAAAAATCTTAAATGTTTTCTCTAGAAACTGTAAAAATCTCTCAATTACCTGTGCCTCGATTTTCTGTATATAATGGGATTTAAAAATTAGAAGTAATTAATGCAATTATTAGCACAGATCCGGATACAGCAGATGCAGATACACATTTACCATGCTGAGCACATGACACCAATGGTGCAGAATAAGGAAATTAGTGATGAGTCTCTGTACAAAAGCAAATACATGAACCTATGATCAAATCGAAAATTTGTGCTTCACCTACGATGGTTTTGTCAGCTCCTCTATCTGTTTTAGTAAGTAATGTATATTTGTATTCCGCATGAGATGATAATCTGCATGAAAGACACAATAGAGGTTGCGAAGATGGTAGTGGTCAAATCTGTTACCTAATGGTGCACATTGACGACTATGCCACATAAGGAAGAAAGCTGTTTATTCCCTGTGCTGTGATATCTTCAAGTTTTATAATCATGTTCACTACGCCTGTTCAGTATTGTGTGTCACGGGGGTGAATGGCAAGACCGAGACACCTAAGCTGACCCTCAGCCTGCGTACCCTGTGCTGTCCCTCAGCTCAGAGGTAGGCTTGAAGGTAGCGAGGTCTGAATCACCAGTGTGTCCCTGACTCCTGTCCTAGCCCAGATGTAATTCCCCTCCCCCAACTCCACCCACCCGGGAGGTGAGCCAGGACCGTAAACACAAACCCCACAACCAGACACAGACAGAGGGGAAACAACAACTTGTACACACGGTAACAACACACAAAGTAGCCGCTAAAAGTGGAAAGGGAAATAACATAGAAGGGGAAGAAAACAGACTACTGGGGAACTTCCATACTGTTACGGTCACTGAGGGGCGGCAACCGTCCAGGAGAGGACCAATTGGACCGTGCACCAGACTCCCCTGAAGGAACAACCAGCAGCGAATACCTATACAGTGACAGTGTGGTGCTCCAACAGAAGGCCTAAATGCACAGCACTCAGGGACCAGAGGTGGTAGTCTCTACGGATGGGTAATGTCTCTTAATGTACGTGGCAGGTGTGCATAGAGGTGACGAGATAAGACAGCACTGTGTTGTTGGCTTAAGATGTTTCATCACATCAGGGATGGTTCAGGTGTGGCATCACAGCAGGATGGCTCTAAGATGAGACAGAGGTTAGGAACAGAAGACTGGTGCTAGGATACATCACAGTAACACCCAAGGACCTGACAACTATCAACGCACTATAAGCAACATTTCAAGAGTCCCAGTCCTTACAAATGGGGAAAGAAAAATTATGAGGCCATCCTCTATGTGTATTCCACGGTGTATAGCAATCCCTTCTTTCAATTTTTGATAGGCCTTGCACTAAGTGCATAGGCTTCACCAGTTCAGGAGTCACACTGCTTACAAATAGGAACATTTTCAGAAATCCCATGCACACGATTACTTTTTTTCCTGCTTGAAATGAAAATTGCATTTTTTACAGAATGAGCATTTTTGCAGCAAAACATTTTTTTCCTGCAAAATCCATGTTATCTTCTGTTTGTATGTTTTATTGTCAGTCTGTAAAAGTGGCGTAATACTCTGACAATATTGTTCCCAGCAGCGACCGAGGAGTCAGAGAAGCATCCAAGAGTCTTCCCCATGCAATTCATATCCTATTTGAGCACTCTTTTCATTTCAGTGATTTTACTGCCCCCCAGACCTTTTGGGAGAGTCTGCCGGAAACATGCTCGATGTCAAGCTTCCACTTGGTGGCACAGAGACTAGAGAAGCTCAGACTTCTAAGTGCAGTACAACAAAAGGCAACAAGAGGTCACTAGCACAGCGTCAGAAAGTCAACCAAGCCTAAAGGGATGTCACATCAAACCAAGGGAGTGAGCAAGCCGTAGTAATGTAGAAGCAAGGGGGTCGGAAGCCAGGAGATCACGTCAGGAGTAAGAGGGGAGCAGAGTCGTAGTCAGAGAATGTAGACAAAATCAAAGGTCGGGAGATCAAGTAAGTACAGAGGAGGGGCAAGAGGCCAAGACACAGAACGGGATCAGGGTCACAATGGAAGGACGAAACTAGGGGAGCGGAGGTTAGGGAGAGTTGGCTGGGTAGCAGGACAGATCAGAGTCAACTTACACAGACCATAACGCATGCTGCAGAGCTATTACTGGCCTTCAGAGGTATACAGACAATAATAAAGCGGCGAGAGTCCCGGAACGAGGCAGACCCGAACAGACCCATGCCACCTGACTTAACCTCGTCAGAGCCAAGCTATAGAAATGACACTCGAATTTCCTATTGACTTCCATATACCCTTTACGCAAGACGAACACCCAAGCAGTCCGATTTGCTCAATTCGAGTACCCAGAGCCCCCGATTATTTTAGTGCTTGCTCATCATTAGTCACAAATAAAGATTTTAGCTTTTCAAACGCACTAACCGGTCCGTAACACTATCCACCCATACTTTTCTTCTTGGTCACCTTCATTAAACGTAATCAAGACGTTTTCCTTTGTAGGAAGGACAATATTGGAAGTTCATTTTCACAGCAGGGTACAAAATCCTCCTGGAGAACTGACCCATGACACAGGGTCATTAGTCAAAGGCTTTTTCTTAAAACTTCTCTATTCCTGTTCTTTTTTTCTTGTCTATTTAGAGAGTATTCTTTTTTAGCTGTAGAATTTAGCTGTAGAAATCAGGCAAGATGGTTAGAAAGAAAAGTAAACAAGAGAGCGATGTAACAATGGACTGATTGCAGTGTAAGTGGCTGCTGCTTGTGTTATTACAAAAGCCACCGCCGTCTGGATGCCAAGAAATTACATCAAGGAACAGGTTTATTAATGGCTGAATCAACAACTTAACTTTACATAGGCAAATATCAAAGTACCATTCACTTAAAGGAACATAAAAGAGTCCAATGAGCAACACCAAAAGAACTAACCTTCAGGAGGAACATTATGGATTCTCCATAGGTGGCCACACATGGTCTATATTTTGTTCCCCATACAACAGTGTATCTAATCAGCCTTACATAGGGATATAACCAAACTTTCAATATAAATCAAAAATATATTCTGCATGATAGAAAAATTCGAATTATGCTGTGCCTGAAGAGGATTATTATGCACCTTTCCAGGTTCCAGTGCTAAGTGCTGCCTTGCTTCCTCCAATTCTGCATCATTAACCATTGTTGCTTCATCTCTGCTACATCAGCCAATGCTGTTCCAGCTGTGCTAAATCAGCCTTAGCTGCTCCATGTCTGGTATATCAGCCAATGCTGTTCCAGCTGTGCTATATCAGCCTTCCCTACTCCATATCTGATATATCAGTCAATACTGTTCCAGCTGTGCTATATCAGCCTTCGCTAGTCCATATTTGCTACATCAGCCTCCAGTGCTCCATCTCTGCTACATCAGCCAATGCTGTACCAGCTGTGCTACATCAGCCTTCACTGCTCCATATCTGGTACATCAGACAATGCTGTTCCAGCTGGGCTACATCAGCCTTCGCTACTCCATATCTGATATATCAGCCATTGCTGTTCCTGCTGTGATACATCAGCCTTTGCTACTCCATATCTGATACATCAGTCAATGCTGTTCCAGCTGTGCTACATCAGTCTCCGCTGCTCCATATCTGCTACATCAGCCTTCACTGCTCCATATCTGATACATCAGCCAATGCTGTACCAGCTGTGCTACACCAGCCTTCGCTGCTCCATATCTGGTACATCAGCCAATGCTGGTCCAGCTGTGCTACATCAGCCCTTGCTGCTTCATATCTGCTACATCAGTCTTCGCTGCTCCATATCTGCTACATCAGCCAATGCTGTTCCAGCTCAGCTATGTCAGCCTTCACTGTTCCATCTCTGCCACATCAGCAATTGCTGTTCCAGCTCTGCTACATTAGTCTTCACTGCTCCGTCTCTGCCACATCAACAATTCCTGTTCCAGCTCTGCTACATCAGCCTTCACTGCTCCATCTCTGCCACATCTGCCATTGCTGTTCCAGGTGTGCTACATCAGCCTTCACTGCTTCATCTCTGCTACTTCAGCCATTGCTGTTCCAGCTCTGCTACATCAGCCATCGCTCCAGTGGTGCCACTCCAGAATCTCCTCTTTAGCCTGTAACCTCTTCAAAATCACTTCACCACTTCTCTGTCATTCTTCTGCAATAGTGAATTGCATTGTGGTGGGAGGGGGAGGAGGGTTAGCTCTGACATCACCTATAGTGATTGATGGATCCTGTTTTATCAGCGGTGTACAGCGGTGGTAGCTGTCATTATTATCCTGACTGTGATGGTAATGAGACTTCTGAAAAGTATTCTGTAACGAACAGAAAGTATGAGTCTTAAATAGTTCAGTGGACGGTGTAAAAATTGCAAGACGTCTTGTGAATATATATATATACAGTATAAAGAGAGAGAGAGACATAGATTGTGATATGGAAAAACATCATTCTTAAAATATCCTCCTCCCTGCACAGTGATTGTCCCCAGATCAGAGCACACATAGATACTGTCACGCTCCCCGGGTCCTCACCCCCGTTCCCCGGCTCACCTGCCACGCTCTCCGCTCCCCAGTCACCGGATTCCGTCCGTCCCAGGGCTCCGGGCCCCCGATCCCGGCGCCCGACAGCTTCCCTGGACCTGGCCGGCTCCCCTGCGTCCTCCTCGCAGCCTCCTTCCCTGGCTTCTGGCACCCGGGCGGCGCGCATGCGCATTAGGGCGCGCGCGCGGTCACTGACCCTTTCTTAAAGGGCCAGCGTCCATTAACAGGAAATGAGGTTGCACAGGTACAGGGTATATAGGGGGTCATTGTCCAAGGGGGCGGGGCCTGATCTTCGTGTTCCCTGAGCTAGGAGTCAGGTCTCTTGGTGTTTATGTGCCTGTACTCACCTATCTGTCTTTGTAGAGCCGTACCTGCCTCGCCATCCAGTCTGCCGTGTCCTGATCCCCGCACGCTGTCCGTCTGCCATCTGACAGTCCGTACCATCCCGGATCCCTGCGGTGACCCGTCATCTTGCTCCAGAGGTTCCGGACCCCGCCTGATATCACCTCGGCCTCCGAACCTGAGCTACGTCACCAAGACCACCTTCTGTGACTCCGTGGTCCCTGGGACTCCTCCGCTGCCTTCACTTGCACGGACTGTTCTACTGCCCATCAGTGCTTCAGCTGCCGGACTCCCTACCACCATCTCAGAGAGTTCGGTCCAGTGGATCCACCTCCCTCCTGGGTCTGCCCGACCGCCCGGCCGTGACAGTAAGATCAGGCCATGGATCCCGCTGCAGCACTAATGGCCCTGCAAGAGGAACTCCAACGCCAGCGTGAAGTCCAGACCCGCATGCTGCAATTCATGACCTCCGTGGACACCCGCCTGTACACATTACAAGCATCAATGACGCCTGCGGCACCCAGGTCCCCCGCCAGGCAAGCCATGGCCCCCGCACCAGTGGCAACCTCGTCAGATGCTTCCCGACTCCGTTTGGCGTCACCTCCTCGTTATGCTGGAGATCCCAAGACCTGCAGGGGCTTCATAAATCAATGTTCCCTTCATTTCACGCAGCTGCCACATCTGTTCGCCTCCGACCAAGCCAAGGTCGCCTTTATAATGTCCCACCTAGAGGGCGAGGCGCTGGCGTGGATGAACCCCTTGTGGGAGAAGGAGGACCCCATGACCAAGGATCTTCAACAGTTCCTGCAGGCATTCCGCAGCACCTTTGACGAGCCGGGACGCGCTTCTGCCTCTGCTTCATCACTCCTCCGCCTACGTCAAGGAACACTGACGGTGGGCCAATACGCCATCCGTTTTCGCACTGTGGCTTCAGAACTCGGGTGGAATAATGAGGCCCTAACAGCCGCCTTCTGGGAGGGACTCTCGAGTCGCATCAAGGATGAGTTGGCGGGTCGGGACGTGCCCTCCACCCTAGATGCCCTGATTGCCCTAGCAACTCGTGTGGACATACGTTTTCAGGAGCGCTCCAAAGAGCTATCTCGTGAGAGACGCCCGTTACGGCATTCATCTCCTCCTCAGAAGCCCTCCGTACCTCAGTCATCAACAGCTGGGAGTCCCGTCCACGAGCCCATGCAGATTGACCGAGTGCGTCAGTCTGCACAACGTAGAGCAGAGCGGCTTGCCAAGGGTCTCTGCTTTTACTGCGGTGAGGGCACACACCTCCTCCGTTCCTGTCCGGAAAGGCCGGGAAACTCCAAAGCCTAGGGTTGGTAGGAGAGGCCACCCTAGGTGCTGGGACTCTCTCTGATCCGGTCACATGGACCGTGCAAGTGACAACGGGAGAGACGCGGTTCACGGCTGAGGCCTATCTTGATTCCGGGGCAGCAGGCAATTTCATCCAGCAAGCCACCGTGGACAAATACCAGGTGCCTGTTATCCCACTCAACAAGCCCCTGGTGATTGCCTCTGTGGATGGGAGACCCCTTTCTGACACCATCTCCTGGACCACCAGGCCGGTTGAACTGCGCATCGGTGCTCTTCACACCGAGAACATCGCCTTCTACGTCCTTCCGCACATGTCCCATCAGATCCTGCTGGGCCTTCCATGGTTACGGACTCACGAACCATCAGTCAGCTGGGGCACTGGCGAAATCACCCGCTGGGGTGCTTCGTGTCATGAGAGATGCCTAAAATCCACACAACCCATCCGACGACCTCCGGTTCCTGAGAACCTACCGGGGCTGCCCTCGGCTTATTGGTCCTTTGCTGATGTCTTTGATAAAAAAGAATCCGAGGTACTGCCGCCACATCGCCCCTACGATTGTGCCATCGACCTGCTCCCTGGAACAACGCCACCACGAGGACGGATATATCCTTTATCTCCAGCCGAAACAAGGGCTATGTCGACTTACATCTCAGAGAGCCTGGCTAGGGGATTCATTCGGAGATCCTCCTCTCCTGCTGGAGCAGGTTTCTTCTTTGTCAAGAAAAAAGAGGGCGATTTACGTCCCTGCATCGACTACCGGGGTCTGAATCAGATCACTGTTAAGAACAAGTACCCTCTGCCGCTCATCCCCGAATTGTTTGACCGGCTTAGAGGAGCTCGTCTGTTCACCAAGCTGGATCTTCGGGGTGCTTACAATCTGGTGCGCATCCGCTCTGGTGACGAATGGAAGACCGCGTTTAATACGCGCGATGGACATTATGAGTACTGCGTGATGCCCTTCGGCCTGTGTAACGCTCCTGCCGTCTTCCAAGAACTGGTGAACGACGTGTTCCGAGACCTCCTCTACACCTGTGTGGTAGTATATCTAGATGACATCCTTGTCTTCTCTCCGGACCTCCCAACCCACAGAGAGCACGTACAGCTGGTTCTACGACGACTAAGAGAGAACCGTCTGTACGCAAAGTATGAGAAGTGTGTCTTTGAGCAGTCTTCTCTCCCCTTTCTGGGGTACATCATCTCTGAGACTGGACTGCAGATGGATCCCAAGAAGGTCTCCGCCATTCTCAACTGGCCTCCCCCTTCTGGACTGAAGGCAATCCAACGCTTCCTGGGATTCGCCAACTACTACCGCCAATTCGTCCCTCACTTCTCTGCTCTGACTGCTCCACTTTCCGCTTTGACTAAGAAAGAGGCAAATCCAAAGGACTGGTCGCCTGCGGCCGACGCCGCGTTTGGCTCTTTGAAGCGGGCTTTTGCTTCCTCGCCTGTACTTCACCGTCCGGAGTTGAACCGCCAGTTCACCTTGGAGGTGGATGCCTCCTCCTCAGGAGCCGGAGCAGTGCTCATGCAGAAGTCCTCCTCCGGGAAGATGGTGACTTGCGGATTCTTCTCCAAGGGCTTCTCAGCGCCTGAACGCAACTATACCATCGGGGACCGAGAGCTCTTGGCAGTCAAACTGGCACTGGAGGAATGGCGCTACCTCCTGGAAGGTGCAGTGTATCCCGTGATCATCTACACGGACCACAAGAACCTAGAATACCTGCGGTCCGCTCAGCGACTGAACCCACGGCAAGCCAGGTGGTCCTTATTCTTTGCCAGGTTCGACTTTCAGCTTCACTTCCGACCCGCGGACAAGAATGTACGCGCGGATGCCTTGTCCAGGTCTTTCATGCCCATGGAGCAGGAGGAAGAGACTACCCAACCCATCATCTGTCCTAGCAACATCATTCCGGTGGCCCCTGTCACCCTAGCCCAGATACCGCCCGGGAAGACCTATGTCTCCGATACCGACAGGCAAAAAGTGTTACACTGGGGTCATGCCTCAAAAACAGCCGGGCATGCTGGTCAGAAGAGAACATGGGGTGCGATTGTACGCCATTACTGGTGGCCATCCCTTCGCACGGACGTCGCTGCTTTTGTCTCTGCCTGCTCCTCCTGTGCCAGGAACAAGACGCCCAAACACTTGCCCCATGGCCGTCTTCTGCCTTTACCGATACCCTCAGTCCCGTGGCAACACATAGCAATGGACTTTATTACGGACTTGCCATTATCCTCCGGGCACACAGTCATATGGGTCGTGGTTGATCGATTCTCCAAAATGGCCCACTTCGTTCCTATGGCCGGACTGCCCTCTGCTCAGGAACTCGCGGAAGCCTATATACATCACATCTTCCGCTTGCATGGCTTTCCATCCCACATAGTGTCCGACAGAGGAACTCAGTTCACCTCCCGCTTCTGGAGGGCTCTATGCAAACATCTGGGAGTGACTCTGGACTTTTCTTCTTCTTACCATCCTCAGTCTAACGGCCAAGTGGAGAGGGTCAATCAAATCGTGACCTCATACCTACGTCACTATGTCAACGCCCATCACGACGACTGGTCCTCGCTTCTGCCTTGGGCTGAATTCTCCCATAACCACCACGTCAGTGAGTCATCCTCCGAATCTCCCTTCCATGTTGTTTACGGACTCCAGCCCGCCGTCCCATTGCCTATATCCCCTTCATCGGATGTCCCGGCTGCTGATACTGCAGTTCGTGACTTTGCTACCATTTGGGACTCTGTCAAAGCGTCCCTTGGGCGCGCTTCCCAGCGGATGAAGAAACACGCTGACAAGAGACGTCTGGATCCTCCGTATTTCTCTCCTGGTGACCTGGTCTGGCTTGCTTCCCAGTACATCCGATTGAAGATACCTTCCTACAAGCTGGGTCCTCGCTACATCGGGCCGTTTAAGGTCCTCAGCAAGATCAATGAGGTATCCTACAAGCTACAGCTCCCGGCCACGATGAGGATACCCAACTCCTTCCACGTCTCTCTGCTCAAGCCGGTTGTCCTTGGTCCCTTCTCCGCTGCTGCCAGTCCGGCCCCTCCTCCTATTGCCGATGATGACATCTATGCGGTAAGGGATATCGTGGCCATGAAGACCGTACGAGGTCGACAGTTCTTCCTGGTGGACTGGGAAGGGTATGGTCCTGAGGATAGGTCTTGGGAGCCCAGGGAGAACGTGGGCACTCCTCTTATCCGTGCCTTCATGTCCCGGTTGCGGGGAGGGGGGCGTGGGGGGGGGGGGTACTGTCACGCTCCCCGGGTCCTCACCCCCGTTCCCCGGCTCACCTGCCACGCTCTCCGCTCCCCAGTCACCGGATTCCGTCCGTCCCAGGGCTCCGGGCCCCCGATCCCGGCGCCCGACAGCTTCCCTGGACCTGGCCGGCTCCCCTGCGTCCTCCTCGCAGCCTCCTTCCCTGGCTTCTGGCACCCGGGCGGCGCGCATGCGCATTAGGGCGCGCGCGCGGTCACTGACCCTTTCTTAAAGGGCCAGCGTCCATTAACAGGAAATGAGGTTGCACAGGTACAGGGTATATAGGGGGTCATTGTCCAAGGGGGCGGGGCCTGATCTTCGTGTTCCCTGAGCTAGGAGTCAGGTCTCTTGGTGTTTATGTGCCTGTACTCACCTATCTGTCTTTGTAGAGCCGTACCTGCCTCGCCATCCAGTCTGCCGTGTCCTGATCCCCGCACGCTGTCCGTCTGCCATCTGACAGTCCGTACCATCCCGGATCCCTGCGGTGACCCGTCATCTTGCTCCAGAGGTTCCGGACCCCGCCTGATATCACCTCGGCCTCCGAACCTGAGCTACGTCACCAAGACCACCTTCTGTGACTCCGTGGTCCCTGGGACTCCTCCGCTGCCTTCACTTGCACGGACTGTTCTACTGCCCATCAGTGCTTCAGCTGCCGGACTCCCTACCACCATCTCAGAGAGTTCGGTCCAGTGGATCCACCTCCTGGGTCTGCCCGACCGCCCGGCCGTGACAGATACACTTCTGTATAAGTCAGCAAATCATCAGAGGCAATCATTGCTAGCTATGTCCATGTGATCAGTGGCGCAACTAGAGTCCAATTGACCAGGTGCAACATTTAGACCTGGGCCTCCCCTACTTGTTGATAAGACGTTTGGACACTTGTAGAGTTCTAAATCCTATAAAGACATACGCCTTACCCCCCACCCACTCATCCTGTACTAATGTTGCC
Source organism: Anomaloglossus baeobatrachus (assembly GCF_048569485.1). Lineage (NCBI taxonomy): Eukaryota > Metazoa > Chordata > Amphibia > Anura > Aromobatidae > Anomaloglossus > Anomaloglossus baeobatrachus. Next base: position 57,677,492 of record NC_134361.1, on the reverse strand, counting down.
CATCCTGGGCCCCTTCCAGGTATATAATTCTGTCATTCTGATTAATATATTCTCTAACCTGGGCCCTATCTTTGTATATATGTCCACCATCTTGGTATAATGTGCTCTATCCTGGGCCTCTTCCTGGTATATAGCTTTTCCAGCATGGTATAATGTCCTCCATCCTGGGTCCCTTACAGACAGACCTAGAAAGGGACAGATGGGAAAGAGACAGCCTTGGAAAGAGACAGAGGGGGAAAGAGACAGAGGGGGAAAGAGACAGCACTGGAAAGCGACAGATGGGGAAAGAGACAGACCTAGAAAGAGACAGCCCTGGAAAGAGACAGATGGGGAAAGAGACAGCACTGGAAAGAGACAGACGAGGAAAGAGATAGACGGGCAAAGAGACAGAATGGGCAAAGAGACAGAACGGGCAAAGAGATAGCCCTGGAAAGAGACAGCCCTGGAAAGAGACAGACGGGGAAAGAGACAGACCTAAAAAGAGACAGCCCTGGAAAGAGACAGATGGGGAAAGAGACAGACGGGGAAAGAGACAGACGGGGAAAGAGACAGACGGGGAAATAGGCAGCACTGGAAAGAGACAGATGGGCAAAGAGACAGACGGTCAAAGAGACGGTCAAAGAGACAGACGGTCAAAGAGACAGACCTGGAAAGAGACAGCCGGAGAAAGAGACAGCCCTGGAAATAGACAGCCTTGAGAAGAGACAGCCTTGGAAAGAGACAGCTGGACAAAGCGACAGCCGGACAAAGAGACAGCCCTGGAAAGAGACAGCCCTGGAAAAGAGACATACGGGCAAAGAGACAGATGGGCAAACAGACAGACGGCAAAAAAGAGACAGACCTAGAAAGAGACAGATGGGGAAAGAGAGACGGGGAAAGAGACAGACGGGGAAAGAGACAGATGGGGAAAGAGACAGACGGGTAAAGAGACAGACAGGGAAAGAGACAGCACTGGAAAGAGACAGATGGGGAAAAAGACAGACCTAATAAGAGACAGTCCTGGAAAAAGACAGACCTGGAAAGACACAGACCTGGAAAGAGACAGACGGGGAAAGAGACAGATGGGGAAAGAGACAGACGAGGAAAGAGACAGCCCTGGAAAGAGACAGACGGTCAAAGAGACAGACGGTCAAAGAGACAGATGGTCAAAGAGACAGACGGTCAAAGAGACAGACCTGGAAAGAGACAGCCGGAGAAAGAGACAGCCCTGGAAAGAGGCAACCGGGGAAAGAGACAGCCTTGGAAAGAGACAGCTGGACAAAGAGACAGCCAGACAAAGAGACAGCCGGACAAAGAGACAGCCCTGGAAAGAGACAGCCCTGGAAAAGAGACAGACGGGGAAAGAGACAGACGGGGAAAGAGACAGACGGGGAAAGACAGACAGAAACACATAGAGACAGACACATAGATAGAGACAGACAGACAGAGATGGAGACAGATAGACTGATACAAATACAGAGAGATAGAAACAGACAGACAGAGACATAGACACAGACAGACAAGGAAAGAGACAGACAGAGAGACAGCCAGCCAGCGACACACATACAGAGACTGGTGGAGAGACAGTTACAATCCCAGGCAACGCCCGGGTACTACAGCTAGTATATATATATATATATATATATATATATATATATATGTGTGTGTGTGTGTATATATATATATATATATATATATATATATATATATATATATGTGTGTGTGTGTGTGTATATATATATATATATATATATATATATATGTGTGTATATATATATATATACTGCATATTTATACTGTATATATTTCCAGTGTTGCTTGAAATTTTGTAAAGTCTTCAGAATTTTCCATATTGTTGCATAAATTCAGATTTTCTCACAAGTAGGGATGAGAGAACCCAAACCGTAAAGTTTGCTGTCCGTACCGAATAACTTGTATTCAGTGCTCTACACCGAACACAATAGACTTTTTTTTTTTACTGTACATCCGCTTCCTGTTCGGGTCTGCACCTGAATAAAGCTTGTTGATAGGTTGCAGAGCAGCAAATCAGCAAGCTTTTAGGCTGTGTGCAATTCTGGATCCATCACAGCCATGCCAACTATTGGCATGGTTGTGATTGGCCAGGGAAATCAATGTAAAAAAAATAAAAAGAAAGCAAACTAGTTAAAGCAGAACATACTTACCAGTCTCCAGGGGTTAATGACAGCTGTGATTTGCCAACTGTTATCAAGTCTTGAGTTAGTAATAGGTAGAGTTCTATGAAACCCCCTCTATTACTAATTCTGTAAGTGAAAAAAAAACTACAACCACCCCCAAAAATTCTTTATTTGAAATAAAGTACACATCCCCCCTTTCACTCCTTTATTAACCCCCCAAAACACACTTACAGATCCGACGTAATCCATTTGGAGTCCCACAACAATCTTGTCTCTGCTACATACTGAAGTCGCAGTTCACAGGCACACTAGAAAATGTAACTTCCCGCTGCGGCTTCAGGTATATACTGACTAAGCTGTAAGCGGGTAAGCGGTGACATCACTGAGTTTACCTGTGGTCACAGCTAGAGGTTCCCACGGTCTCCCACCTCAAACTCACCTCAGATTAACTCATTGAACTCAGTGACCTCACTTCAGGTGAACTCATTGAGTTCAATGAGATCTGCATCTGCTTCTTATAATTTGGTCAACCAGCAAAGCTCACTTTCATTTAAATTAAGCTCTTGAGGCAGATTCTCGTGGAAATCTACATCCATCCCATAGATCTTAACAGCTAATTTACATATTAAGAACAAATTGGATATCTCTGTAATAAGACATATCAGTGTTGGCTCAGATAATGGCTGGTGATGCGGCTTTATTTGTATTCTCAATCCCAACAGAAGAGGCTGGTCCTAATATGTGTAAGAATTTTACCATCTGTGCATATTCTACAGCTCTGGGGCAGGGTGGATCGATGGTAGGCTCTTGGATGTAATTAGGGATTTGGATGTATCTGGGCATTGGCCAATATCTGACCTTTTATAATGTTGGGAGGATGATTTCTTTATGAAAATTCAGCTTAAAAGCAGTGAAAATTACATAGAGGGTAAAGAGTAATGTTTATCACGAGAGAAAAGCTTCTAATACAAACATTTGTCAAGTGGTAATGGTTTACTATTTATTATGTGAGCGATGTGATGTCATGATCTTGTAAGTAAACTGCTTTCTGCTGATTGTGCAGAATATTCTGAAGTCATGAACATAAAGTCACATAACATTACAATTGTATCTGTTGGGAATATCTGCCTATCTACATGTGCATTCAGTGCTGTAATTCCTTCTATGTATTTGCATTTAGACCCTGTATCAAGATCAATTTGTTGGCCCTTTGAGCTCCAATTATTTGCCATACAATCATGCATACATCCATTTAGAAATGAAGTATTGTTGTCCAGATATAGCTATGTCTCTAACCTCATCTGCAGGATATTGCATCTTAGGTATCCATGGCTACGTCCAATCTTAGTTGCAGTCACTGCAATGCCCTGCACATGAGGTAAGAGACATGGCTATGTTAGGAGAACTACAGTATATTACTTATGTAATTGGAGTTATTTGCTAATATTATTATTATTACACCTACTACATATTGGGATAGGATCTTGGAGATGGGAATTCCCCTTTAAATCTATCTAGCTATCTATCTATCATCTATCTATTATCTATCTATCTATTCCTCTATCTATCTATCTATCTATCTATCTATCTATTATCTATCTATCTATCCTCTATTTATTTATCTATACCCTCTATCTATCTATTATCTATCTATCTATTATCTATCTATCTATTTATTTATCTATCCCTCTATCTATCTATCTATCCCTCTATCTATCTATCTATCCCTCTATCTATCTATCCATCTATCTATCTATCCCTCTATCTATCTATCTATCCCTCTATCTATCATCTATCTATTTATTATCTATCTATCTATCCATCTATCTATCTATCTATCTATCTATCCCTCTATCTATCTATCTATCTATCTATCTATCTATCTATCTATTATCTATCTATCTATTTATTTATCTATCCCTCTATCTATCTATCTATCTATCTATCTATCTATCCCTCTATCTATCTATCTATCCATCTATCTATCTATCTATCTATCTATCCCTCTATCTATCATCTATCTATTTATTATCTATCTATTATCTATCTATCCCTCTATCTATCATCTATGTATCTATTTATCTATCTATCTATCATCTATCTATCTATCCATCCATCCCTCTATTATCTATCTATCTATTATCTATCTATCCGTCTATCTATCTATCTATCTATCTATTATCTATCTATCCCTCTATCTTTCATCTATCTATCTTTCTATTATCTATCATCTATCTATCTATCTATCTATCTATCTATTATCAATCAAATCAAATCAAATCAAATCAAATAAGCTTTATTGGCAGGACCAAATACAAATTAGTTTTGCCAAAGCAAGTGTACATTAGGGGCTGGGGCTGTGGGGATGGTGGGTGGGGACTGTAGGAAGGATGGATGGGGCTCATCCAGGGTGGGGACTGTGGGGGCACTTCTAGGATGGGGGCTATGGAAGTCCATGGCTTATGATGGGGCATATCCACGGTGGGACTGTGGTAACGGTGGATGGGACATATCCAGGGTGGGGATTGGGGGGGCCACATCTGGGATGGGGGGCTATGGAAGTCCATGACTTATCATAGTTCTCTTTCTCGAAGTCTATGGCATTCGCTCACATACTGCGCTGCTATCTCCACTGCGCTCTCTTCTTCCCCCAGCAGGATATATATTTTCTCTTCCTCCTTCATGGAGCTGAAATCCGGGAAGAGATGGGAGAGTCTCCTGAAGTGAGTGTCCCTCACTGCTGAGTACTTGGTGCAGTGTAGCAGGAAGTGGGTTTCATCCTCCACGGCCTCCAGGTCACAGTGTTGGCACAGTCTGTCCTCCCTGGGCTTGTAGCTCTGCTTGTGACGTCCGGATTCGATGGCTAGACTGTGGGCACTGAGTCTATATCGGCTCAGGGTCCTGCGGTCTCTGGGGTCCGGGATTTTCTCCAGATACGGGGCCAGTCTGTAGTCTCTCTGTAGTCTCTGGTACGTGGTCAGTTTCTGTGAGGTGTTGATGTCGGTCCTCCAGTCACTGACATACCTCTCCTGGCCCTCGTCTACCATCTTCCTGATTCTGGTTCTTGTCAGGCTGCTGTGATTGGTTATTTTGTCCAGTTGGGCTTGGGAGGGCTGTGCCCGGGGTCCTGGTTCATCTGGCCCACGTATATATATCAGAGCTTTGTGGTGATGGGAGTTTGGATTGCTACTCTGTAGGTGAGCCTGAAATGATAGTGACCTCTTCAGAGCTGCTAGGTGTAGAGGGAATCTGCCCAGCTCAGCTCGACAGGCACTGTTGGAGGTGCTTCGATGGACCTGGAGAAGGTGCTTACAGAATTCCAGGTGGAATATTTCTGTTGGGCTGGAATCCCACCTTGACCAATCTGGGTAAGTGTGAGGGCCCCAGACTTCGCTGCCGTACAGGAGGATTGGGGCAATGATGGAATCGAAGATTTTTAGCCAGACCCTCACTGGTGGCTTCAGATGATACAATGTCCTTCGGATGGCATAAAAGGTTTTGCAGGCCTTGTTTTTCAGGGTCTCTATGGCTTGTTTGAAGCTCCCTGACTGGTGAATTTCCAGGCCCAAGTAGGTGTATTTGTCTGTTCCTGTTAGAGTGTAGCCGTTTAGGACAAATGAAGGATGCTGGTCAAATCTTCTTTTTCTCTTCTGGAACACCATGATGTTGGTTTTCTTTAGATTGATCGGTAGTGCCCATGTGGAGCTGAATTTCTCCAAGATTTGTAGGTTGTCTTGGAGACCTTTCTCGGTTGGTGACACCAGCAGTAGGTCATCTGCATAGAGCAAGAATTTCACCTGGGCATCATGGAGTGTGAGACCTGGAGCAGGTGAAGATTCTAGAGCAGTAGCCAGCTCATTGATGTAAATATTGAAGAGCGTTGGACTTAGGCTGCAGCCCTGTCTGACTCCTCGGCTCTGCTGGAAATAAGCCGTTCTTCTACCGTTCACACTCACGCTGCAGAGGTTCTCGGTGTAGGAGCTTTTGATGACATCATAGGTCTTTCCTCCTATTCCGCTTTCCAGCATTTTTAAGAACAAGCCCGGGTGCCACACTGAGTCAAAGGCCTTTTTAAAGTCTACAAAGCAGGCGTATATCTTCCCATGCTTTGTATTGTGGACGTGGCTCTGAATGAGACTGTGCAGGGTGTAGATGTGGTCCGTGGTGCGGTGGTTTGGCACGAACCCTGCTTGGCTTTTGCTCAAGACATTGTGCTCGGTAAGGAAACTGATGATCCTTTTGTTTAGGATGCTGTTGAACAGTTTTCCCAAGTTACTGCTGACACATATGCCTCTGTAGTTGGCAGGGTCATACCTGTCCCCACTCTTGTGGATCGGTGTAATGAGTCCTTGGTTCCAGGTACGAGGGAAGTAACCAGCACTCAGCACAATGTTGAACAGTTTAACCATTGCAGCTTGAATTTCTGGTGGGCTGTACTTCAACATCTCTGGGGGGATTCCATCCAGACCACTAGATTTTTTACACTTTATGGAAGTGATTTTCTCTGCAACTTCCTGTAATGTAATTGGTGTGTCCAGTGGGTTTTGGAAGTTTTTGATTTTCTCTTCCATTGCCTTTAGTTTTGATGTTATGTTTTCCTGCTCTTGGCTTAGTCCTTCTTTTGGGATGTCTTTGTAGAGGTCTCTGAAGTACTGGAGCCAGATGTTGCCATTTTGGATATGGGTGTCATTCTTTTTCTTGCTCTTTGTGTCCATGTGGTTCCATATTTCCCAGAAGGAGTTGTCTTGGAGGGCGTCTTGGAGTTGGCTAAGTTTGGTAGAGATGTAGCTCTGCTTCTTCCTCCTGAGGATGGTTTTGTACTGCTTTTGTATGGCGTCATAGGCTTCCCTCAGGTCTGGGTTGTTGGGGTCTCTGTGTTTATTGTTTGAGGCTGTTCTCAGGGTCTTTCGAACGGCTTTACACTCTTTGTCAAACCAACCATTGATCTGCTTTTCTTTTGGCCTCTTGTAGTTGACTTGTTTGAGGTCGGACAATTTGGCCATGGTGTGGAATATTTTGTTGAGGTCTTTTGCAGCTTGATTCACTCCTTCTGGGTTTGACTTATACTTGTAGCTGTAGAAGTTGTGGAGCATCTCCTGTAATTCCGGTCTGTTGGGAGCCTCTTTATATTTTATTTCTGACGTCTTGGACCATTTATAGGATGGAGGTCGCTTGTAGAGGCTGCTCTGCTGTGGCTTTTGTGTGGATGGTTTCTCTGTAGATTTTATGTACAGGAGAAGTTGGCTGTGGTCTGACAGGTGCGTTTGTGGGGTGACTATGAAGGCGCTAATATTTGCCGGGTCCATATCTGTAATGGCGTAGTCTACTACACTCCTTCCTACATGGGAGTTTAGTGTGTATCTTCCCAGTGAGTCTCCCTTTGTACGTCCATTAAGAATATGAAGACCTAAACTTTTACATAAGTTCAGGAGCTTTTTGCCACTTTTGTTGACTGTACTGTCATAGCTGTTTCTCTCTGAGTGTTCTGAGTCGTGACTGTCATTCTCTGCCCCAAATATGTAGATGTTTCCATCTGTGGTCAGAAAGTCTTTTTCTCTCCCTGTTCTTGCATTGAGGTCTCCAAAGATGAGAACTTTGCCCAGGACCTGATAATGGGTGGCTTCTTCTTGTAAGATCTCAAAGCTGTCTGGATTGAAGTAGGGGGACTCTGGCGGTGGTATATAGGTGGTGCAGAGGTAGACATCGGACTGAGAGGTGAGGATGGAGCTGCTGATTCTGATCCATATGTGGCTGCCTCCTCTCTTCACTGGTGTGATGTACTGGTGGAGCTCTTCTTTATACCAGATCAGTATTCCTCCTGAGCAGCGGCCCTGTTTGATGTTTTTATTTTTAAGGGCAGGGACAGAGATTTCCCTGTATCCGATTGGCACCGGATATTCGTTTTCAGCTCTGGTCCATGTTTCCAGGAGGATCTGAATGTCTATATTTTTCAGTCTTTGAATAAAGTCGGGGTCATTTGTTTTACATCCAAAGGCCGAGGTGCTCAGGCCTTGGATGTTCCAGCTGCTGATTTTGAATGAGGTCATTTTTTTTTTTTTTTCTATTATACCTCATGTGTATATACCTTGTAATGAGTGCGGCTGTGTAAGACACTCTGGATTTACGACTGGTTTATAGGTGTGTTAGATCCAGTCACATTAGTTTCCTGCACAATGTGCTGAGCAGGGTTCTAATCTCTTCCATATCTCTGCCCTGCATGTCTCTGTGTGGGGCTGATGGTCCCCTCCATGGTGGTCTCCTCCTCTGATGGCCCGATGTTGGGTGAAGGGCTTTGTTTCTGGCCTCCTGTGATGAAATAGGGGTTTCCTGTCTTTTTATTGTTGGGGGTCTTTCCATGGGTTTGTTGTTGTTGTTGAGTCCAGGCATGGGGTCTCTGTTTAGTATAATGTCCTTCAGCTCTTTGGCCAGTAGGCTGACCCCTTGTTTGTTTAGGTGCTTGTCGTCATAGAGGTGTTGGTGTTTTATAGAGGGGTGTTGTGCCAGGATCACGTCGGGCACAGCCTTGATTCTGGTGGTCAGGTCCGTGTTGATGTTCTGGATAGTTTGGCTTGATACATCATTTCTTGGGAGCAGAGATGATAGAATTATTTTGCTGTCCGGGAATTTTAGTTTTGCCGTCTTTGCTAGTTGGGTCAGTTGTCCTGCGATCTGCTGGTGTTGGTCTGGCAGATTGTTTGTTCCTGTGTGTATAAAAATATGATTTGGGCTTGTAAACCGTGGGGTATTGATGACGGCTGTCACCTGCTCAATAGTTGCACAGCGGATTTGTTTGACCCTTTTGCCTGGGAATAGTCGCAGTGTATTCAGGTCTATCCCTCTATCTATCAATCCCTCTATTATCTATCTATATATCTATTATCTATCTATCCCTCTATCTATATATCTATCCCTCTATCTATCCCTCTATCTATTATCTATCTATCCATCCATCTATTATCTATCCCTCTATCTATTATCTATCTATCCCTCTATCTATTATCTATCCCTCTATCTATTATCTATCTATCCATCCCTCTATCTATTATCTATCCCTCTATCTATTATCTATCTATCCCTCTATCTATCTATCTATCTATTATCTATCTATCCCTCTATCTATCTATCTATCTTCTATTTATTTATCTATACCCTCTATCTATCTATTATCTATCTATCTATTTATTTATCTATCCCTCTATCTATCTATCTATCCCTCTATCTATCTATCCATCTATCTATCTATCTATCTATCTATCCCTCTATCTATCTATCTATCTATCTATCCCTCTATCTATCATCTATCTATCTATCTCTCTATCTCTCTATCTATCATCTATCTATCTATCTATCTATCTCTCTATCTATCATCTATCTATCTATCTATCTATCCCTCTATCTATCTATCTATCTATCTATCTATCCCTCTATCTATCTATCCATCTATCTATCTATCTATCCCTCTATCTATCTATCTATCTCTCTATCTATCTATCTATCTATCTATCCCTCTATCTATCTATCTATCCCTCTATCTATTATCTATCCCTCTATCTATTATCTATCTATCCATCTATCTATCTATCCCTCTGTCTATTATCTATCCCTCTATCTATTATCTATCTATCTATCTATCTATCTATCTCTCTATCTATTATCTATCTATCTATCTCTCTATCTATCATCTATCTATCTATCTATCTATCTATCCCTCTATCTATCTATCTATCCCTCTATCTATTATCTATCCCTCTATCTATTATCTATCTATATATCTATCTATCTATCTCTCTATCTATTATCTATCTATCTATCTATCTCTCTATCTATCTATCTATCTATCTATCTATCTATCTATCTATCATCTATCTTTTTTTGTATTACAATATTGGAGGTTTTGACTACCTCCATACTGGACCCTGCACGCCTCATCCCATCAGCCTAAGAGCTCATTCACACGTACGATTTTCCACGTACTATAAAAACTAACCAATTTTTTTGTTCAGAACTTCAACAATGTGGTCCAATTTTCATCACTTATGGTGAAAAAAAAGTGTGGTTCCATTTTTTTCACTGAGCCATAGACTTGCATTGCCAGTTTCGACCCAAACTTTGGTTGAATATCAGAAATGTTTCCCAGACTTTCTGTGGACTGCTTGGACGACGTAAAAGCATAGACATGGCAAAAGCGGTCCTAAGGGGACGTCTGGTGGGGTACGTAGCCATGATCAAACGGAAAACCAATGAGAATTATAATTTCCATAGTGAAGCAGTACGGGTAGCATATACAAATTATGTGACAAATAGATCTCCCATGACAAAAGGTAGATGGTTGGAGGCAAAAGAGGGATTTGACGAATGGGCCAAAAAAAAGGAACAACTATTCTGGTCGCACAAGGAGGTTGACTTACATAGGTTTGGCAACAAGGCGGGAAGGATGTTGGCCAATCTGGCAAGGGGCAGCAGAAAGATGACAGTGATCTCTAAACTGAAAACAAAGGGGGGAGAGGTGACTACGGATCCTAAGGACATTAATAAACTGTTGGGAGATTACTATAGAAAACTATATGGGTCAGGGAATAACGACATGACTGATGAGGCAGAGTGGCTAAGACAAGCCCAAATGCCTAGCTTGACGGAGGAAGATTTGAGTGCCTTAAACGCAGATATCACAGTAGAGGAGGTGACGAGAACAATTGGGGAGCTTAACACCAACAAGGCACCGGGACCTGACGGTTTCAATAGTGAATTCTATAAGGCTCTGAAGGATCTGATCTCGCCGGATCTAACCTCAGTCTTTAATGCTTTCCTGGGAGGGGCGGAAATACCCAAAAATTCCAACATAGCATATATTAAATTACTCCCCAAGGGAACCAAGGACCTGGATGATCCCTCTAGTTATAGACCTATATCGCTCATAAATCAGGATTTAAAAATTATGTCCAAGATCATGGCTAATAGACTGGCCGAGATCTTACCTAGGATCATTACGAATCACCAGGTGGGGTTTATCAAGGGGAGAAATGCCGTTACCAATATCCGAAAGACAATTCTAGTGGTAGACGCGGTTAGACTGGGTCTCACTGAGGGAGGGGCTAGACCTGCCCTAGTTACACTTGACGCAGAAAAAGCGTTTGATAATGTAAATTGGGGGTGGTTAGACAGGGTAATGGAGGCCATAGGGATTGTAGGCAAGATGAGACTTTACATTAGAAACCTTTATGCCAACTCGGGAGCTAGGGTACACACTCCGGGCTTTCTATCAGACGTGTTCCCTTTGATGAAGGGAACAAGACAGGGCTGCCCATTATCTCCTCTTTTATTCAACCTGGCAATCGAGCCGTTGTCAAGAATACTACAGGGACAAAATAGCTTTAAAGGAATCAAGATAAGGGGTTCAGAAGTAAAGACAGCGCTTTTTGCTGATGACATCATACTTTATATGGGGGACCCCGGTGCGGATTTGCCACAGACTCTTGCCTTGATTGAAAAATTTGGCTCATTCTCCGGTTTCAAACTGAACAAAAAAAAATGCGAGATCATGTTCCTAAAGGGGCATCATGGGACAATGGGGGGACAAATAAGGGATGGCTGTCTATGTGGAATTCCTATAGCACAATCTTCAATTAAATACCTGGGAGTGCATATAGGAAGATCGGTGGAAACAATCTATAACTTGAATTATGGACCGCTAATCAGGAAAATTATAGTTCAATTAAAGGGATGGAAAGGTCTGCCACTTCCATTACTGGCAAGATGCCACCTGATAAAAATGATGAGCTTTCCTAGGCTGCTGTATCCCTTCCAGACAATCCCGCTATTGCTAAAACTAAAGGATGTGAATAAGCTCAACTCCGCGTATACAGAATTTCTGTGGAGGGGAAGGAAACCCAGAATAAAGCTGCGTACGCTGATGAAGTCAGCAGAGGAGGGAGGTCTAAACTTTCCAGATGTCCAAGGGTATAATCTTGTATGTATCATGAGGCATGTAATTGATTGGGTGAGAGGAACGAGTAGGCACTCAGATCATGCGATGGAAACTAAATATGCGTCACCGTGGGATCTGACGTCCATTCTGCACTCCCCACTATCCAGGGTTGAAGGGCACATAAGGAACTCAATTATATTCCGAGACACCATGCTAACATGGAAGTCGGTAAGGAAAAAACTGGGGCTCTCATGGAAAGTGTCCAAGTACTTGAACCCCTGGGCATTCCCAAATTTTCCCCTGGGACGAGAAAACAAGCTATTTACTAGATGGAAAGAGAGGGGAGTCAGGAGAATGATAGATGTTATGAATGTGGAGGACAGGAGGTGGATGACAGGTCGGGAAGTGTTGGATAAGTACAACCTTAATAGCTCACATGTCATCCAGTATGAACAATTGAAACATGGAATAATAGGAGACCTGGGTGTGGTTGGAAGAGAGCTGAACAGAAGTTCGATTGATGAGTTACTGGAATGTGATGTAACAAGTATAAATGTCTCTAAAATTTATCGATCGCTAAGGGGGGTGCTTATCTCACGGGAGGATAGTCGGACTTTAAAAGCGTGGGGGAAACAATTGGGAAGGGAAGAAGTGGTGGATGATATACTGAGAGGATGGGTACAAGTGCGGAAACATATTACCAATGAGAGATGGAGAGACACTCAATTCAGAATTCTACATAGGGCCATTATAGGTTTCAACATACCAGGTAGGGATAGGTGGTGTCCTAAGTGTCAAAAAGAAAAAACGGATATGCTGCATGGGCTATGGGAATGTGAGACAATCGCTAGGTTCTGGAACCAAGTCAGACTATTTGCCCAGTCAACATGGGGAATTTTCAGCAAACTAGACTTAATGGTGTGGATTTTCCACTCCTTTGAGGGAGGAGTAGGAGGAGGACCGAGCACGCAGGAAAAGAGGAAATACGCAATAATGCATGACATAGCCATGATAGCTAAGCGTTGCATCTTAAAACACTGGATTCAAAGGGAGGGCCCATCCATAAAGGAGGTTGTGGGCGAACTACACAACCTTCTGAAGTGGGAAAAACTAGAAGCGGAGAGGGATAAAGATGGGTTGACAGCCAAGTTTTTTGTGAGATGGAGACATTTTATTGAAAGCCAATTCACACAGGGAGAAATAATTAACCTGATGGCACCTTTTGTTCACTCGGAGTGGTATATCCTGAGCGATATTCAGGACAGCCTGGGTAAACTGAGAATCACCTAGGAGGGGGCTCTGGCGGGAGGGGGAGACGAGACGGTTGGGAATACCAAGACACGCTAGCAAAATTGAAATCATTCAGGGACGACACAGAGATTTAACGAATTGTATTGCATATGTTATATTATATTTCATTACCTATGTTTTGGTTTAATGTTACTGTATACTATCTTAAATCGAACAGCAACATGGAACTCCAAATTGGGGTATCACCCACCTCTATGTCACATTTTGTCAGACGAATGTTCTTCTTTTGCAATGATACTTGTCATGTTTTTACAAATTTGAAAAATCAATAAAAAACGTTTTGGAAAAAAAAAAAAGCATAGACATGCGATGGTCCCATAGACTATCGTAGGTGAAAAACATGGCTAGCACTCAAACGAGAGTATCGGACATCTGAATGAGCCCTAAGGTCGTTTTTATTAGTGCAGGATCCTACTGCCCTTTATATTTTTAGCTTTTAGCTCTTTTTATGTTTGATAAATGTTAGGATTAGAGTCCCATTAAAGAAAGGCAATCCTTCTCGTGACTGGTGGGTTCTCGCGAATTGGCCAGTTTATTTGCTAAGTACCATATTTTTTGTTTTATAAGACACACCAGATTATAAGACGCACCCCAAATTTAGAGGAAAAAAGATAAAAGGAAAACATTTGGGGACTGTCTTATAATCTGGTGGTGTCTTATAAAATGAAAGATATGGTACTTAGCAAATAAACTGACCAATTCATGAGAACACACCAGCCGCAAGAAGGACTGCCTTTCTTTAATGGGACTCTAATCCTGGTGTCGGAGGGGAGGGGCAGCAGGGGGAGGTTGAGTTAGGTCACAGGAAGAAGGGGTGGTGCTGAAGTAGGGCGATGCTGCGGGCGGTGCAGCGGGTGTCCCTGATGCTCACTGCGGGTGCTGAGAGGCAGAAGGAACATCTAGAAACTGTCGGCGGTGCGAGCTTCAAAGAAATGGGGCCCGGAATCGGCGCGTACGCAGTTTGAGTTATCGGCTCAATGACAAGCCAAGATCTCATCTGCGCACTCATCACCAGTGGGTACCACCCGCAGCACAGCACACAGCACACAGCTTACGGTACAGGGCAGTACACCACCCACCCACAGCACAGTGCACCGCCCACAGCATTGCCCTGCCACGTGAGACTCCTCTCCACCCCCCCCCCGATAAGCTACAATTGGATTATAAGACGCACCCCTCACTTTCCTCCCAAATTTTTGGGAGGAAAAGTGTGTCTTATAATCAGAAAAGAATGGTACCTTTATTTTATAATTACTGTATGTCATGAACAGCCGGGGGAGTCATTCAGATATCCTGCAGCTGTTCGCTGATTTGTCACAAACACGACTACTCTCTAACGCTCCCCTTGTCGGCAGGCCACTTTTGGTACTGCAGGACAATGCATAAAATGAGGCTGCTGAGCTGATAATGCCAAATATTGGAGGTCTCACAGCAAGGGTAAATGTATATATCACCGATTCCCGCTAATGGAAAATATATATACCTCAGTACCCTTAATGATAGCACTCCAATAATTCTATGCAATAATAATTACGCTGTCACCACCCAGCTTTTCGGGATAGCTGGGGACCCGTTTCAGATAGCATAAGGCCCTTCGGGTTTTTGGATTCGTATATAAAGCATGAGGAATGAAACTATTAAATTTTATATCTATCCATCTATCTATCTATACATCCAACCATATATCTATCCCTCTATCCAGCCATCCATCTACCCCTCTATCTATCTATCTATCCATCCATCTATCCCTCTATCTATCTATCTGTGGCACCCCTGAGGCTTCAGTGGCCACAGGGTATTACATCTAAATTAAGGTGCAACACTCATCCCGGTTAAGGAAGAAGTTAACCACTGGTTTTCACTTACACAACACACACAGCTCAGGTGCTTTTCCACTGGAATTGGGATAGAGGTGGTCACCATAACAGTGGGTTTTTCCCAGCCACCAGTGAGTCATCAGGAAGGTGGGGGCAGCACAGGAGAAGTGAAAGAACACACAGTTTTTACCTTAGAATAGTCTGAGGCTCAGAACAACACGGTCGCTGTGGAGAGTGCTTCAGAGCATCCACAGTTAGGACCGGGCAGACTGGAAGGAGCAGGAGGAGACCAGTGGAGGAGCTGGGTTACCGCTAGCTTCTGTGGAATATAGGAGTAACACGGTTGCTGAGGGGAAAGCTTTATTGCTCCCTTGGAATCGGCACTGGTTAGGGTGCAGACTCCTTGGGTGGGGCATACTTCAGATTGCGCCACCAAGATCTGCCAACAGGGGGATTTCATGTCTCTTTAACTACCACAAGATCCCGGAGCACAGTAGCAACATAGAGCACGGAGTCGTGAACACGATCAGGCCCCAAGAGGACTCGTGCTGCCTGTACATGGGACAGGAACTTTAACACTAAACAGGTGTCCCCAAGCACTTCAGGTCCCAGGGATCCACACTAAAAAAGCACAAGAAAGAAGGGCCCACAGACGACTGCAGCGGTTCTGACCTTTGACTTACCCGGGATCGCCTGGAGCCCATTACAACGGAGACCAGTACCTCCGGGCAGCCATCGAACTGTGAGTAAAAGACCTCGAACTGCAACCCCTGTGTCAGCCCATCTTTGCCGTCACCATCGCCCCGCGCTGCAGCACCAACGGCCACTACCACCACCATCATCCGCCCTGGGGCCTTGCTTCACCTGTGGGAAGCTGAACTATCCTGGCTGCGACACCATCTGCCCCAGAGGACAGCGACCGTAGCGACGGCTAATCCCTGGCCACATACTGCAGGTGGCGTCACGAGACAACAACTACTACTCCCACCATCCTTCATGCCTTTTTGTGTACACCTCGGGGCCACGAAACCAAGCAAGGACCACCCATGACATCTCAGGCCCGACTTCACCGGCCCGGCGATGAGTATTTAACCCCTGCCCCATGGGTACTACATTTTGGTGTCACAAGCAGGATTCTGTGCCCGCAACAACGGGTACTGTGCACCTTATAGAACTGTGTTAAAGCATATTCTTCAAAAGCGGAAGTCGCCATTAACTGTGTCACATGGGAAGAAAAGGCGGGAAGCGGAACCCCGCCGCTAGAGCAGCTGAGTGTTAACCCCCTGATTTCCCAAGTTAAACGCGGAACCTGGTTGAGGTTCACCAAGGGGGAAAAGATGTCCAACCAGGAAGGGGACCTGGCTGCCAGAGTAGCCAAAGCATCGGTAATGACACTATTCATGCCTTACATACCGGGAGCGACGTGGCTGCCACAATATTCAGGAGAGTCACATACCTTGAGCGACATCCAAGAGAGACTGAGCAGTTTATTTGATGTGTATCCCCTGATGGAAAGACAGAACGTGAGCATACTAATTGGTCAGTTACCTGGTGCGGCCCAGCGAGAGGCCAAGTCCTGGCCAGACGCCAACAAAGGGACTGTGGAGTAAGCTCTGTCTTGGCTGAAGGACACCTTTGACACCCACATGGCAGCTGAGATAGTGCAAATTTTCGGGTGTAAGCAGAGGGTGCAGGACAGTCGCCATTAAACCATTCCAGAGCAGAAAAAGAAGGGGCGTGCCATCATGGGCGGATCCCAAAAACAGCGCGAAAGCATGGGTGGAGCCCAGAAAGAGCGCGAAAGAGAACCCCACTGCCAGAGACTTACCGGAAACGCCATACCTTTAAATAAGGGCGGAAAACAACGACACGTCATCAAGCTCCCCCGTTGTTGACACTGCAGCACCATCACCAGCTACGGTGGTACCGCTTGCTATGTCGTATCTTCCGAGAACAATATGGTTGCTGCGGTCCCCCGGGGAAGCGTATACTTGGACTGACTTCAACAATGGACTGGACAGCTTGTTTTGTGTGTACTCTCAGGCCGAGAGCCAGAAAACCAGCATCTTAACATCGATCTGCAGTCACTGTGGAAAAAGCCGGATACTATACCAGAGAATATCTCATGGGTGTACTGAACCAGGGGGGCTGGGACCGGTACTCTGGTACTACCATCAGCGGCTAAGAACGAAGTGAGGAAGTTATATATACGTGTATATAGGATAAAGATTTTACTATGATAAGGGTATTGCTATTGAAGAGCCTTTGCTCTGAGATTTTTTTTATATTTTATGCAAAATTCTGATATGTTGTTTTATTATATCTATGTGTTATTTGGCTGTGCATCATCTAACTGCTATACATCTGTCTCATGTTACTGGGTTTAGGAGAAAATGTACAAAGTTTAATTAGACTGCTAGGAGTTATGAAGTTTGCAATGTTTAAGTGATCCTGCTTCCCATAAAAGGAAGAATGTTCATTATTGTATGTATAACAAAATTTTGCGGTATACCATTTATGTTTTGTTGCAGCCTGGGAGTGCTGCGATTCGCTGTGGGGGAATGTGGAGCCCCTGAGGCTTCAGTCGCCACAGGGTATTGCATTTGACTTAAGGTGCAATACTCATCCCGGGAAAGGAAGAGGTTAACCGCTGATTTTCACTTACACAACACTCACAGTTCAGGTGCTTTCCCACGGGAATTGGGCTAGAGGTGGTCACCATAACAACGGATTTTTCCCAGCCACCAGTGAGTCATCAGGAAGGTGGGGGCAGCACAGGGGAAGTGAGAGAACACACCGTTTTTACCTCAGAATAGTCTGAGAACAACACGGTCGCTGTAGAGAGTTCTTCAGAGCTTCCACAGTTAGGTCCGGGCAGTCTGGAAGGAGCAGGAGTCGACGAGTGGATAAGCTAGGGTACCGGTAGCTCCTGTGAGAAGTAGGAGTAAAATGGTTGCTGAGGGGAGAGCATTATTGCTCCATTGGAACCGGTGCTGTTCAGGGTGCAGAGCCCTATGGGGGTGCATACTTCAGGTTGTGCCACCAGAATCTGCCAGACAGGGGAATTTCATGTCTCTCTGGCCACCACAACATCCCGGAGCACAGTAGCAACATAGAGCCGGAGTCGTGATCACGGTTAGGCCCCAAGAGGACTTGTCGCGGGCGGAGGAGGGGACGCCGCGCTCTCCCACTGCTCGGGTCCGGCCGCTGCTGCTGCTGCGGCTGCTGCTCGGTGGTGGCTCGAGCAGTGGGCCGGATCCCGGGGACTCGAGCGGCGTTCCTCGCCCGTGAGTGAAAAGGGGATGGTTTGGTTTTAGGGGTATTGTCCGTGACGCCACCCACGGTTGTGGTGAAGTTGGTGACACCACCGCTGCTCTGGACAGGGATCCCGTGAGCGGTGACAGGGAGCAGCTTTGATGTTAGTTCTCCCCTCCGTGGGTAGGGGGTTGGTTGTCCCGGGGCCCGGTGATGGGGTAGGGATGGATGGCAGGCGGGTTATGGGGCCTGGTGAGGTGCAGGGTCGCGGGGGAAGCGCTGTGCCGCACGGCACGGTGGTACTCACTCAGCCAATGATGAGGACACAGTTCTCGGTAAAACACACGGCTGGATGGACGGGTCCCACAGATGGCTGCGGTGTTGTTTCTCCCGGCAGGTTGATGGTGACTGCCTTTCCCTGCACCTGTGTACTGTAAACAGTTCCAATGGGTTCCCACCGGTAAGCCGCTCCCCAGCTTGGATGGTTGCCGAAGGAGCCCCTTTTGCCCGCAGGCTCTGGCCCTGGGAACTTTAGCCTTGGCGGTGACTGTGTTTCCCTCTCTCGGTTGGACTGTTGCCCTCTGATGGGACTTGGCTGTTGGGAAACCCAGGAGGTTCCCTTCGCTAACGGATTTGGCAAATTCACGGCGACTCCTAGCCTTGCCGGGGTCCGTAAGCCCCTTCTGGATGGTACTGGCTTCTCTTTGCGTACCGGTCCGGTCCACGGTCCTTACGGTTAGCTCCAATAGGCCACTCCTGCAGACGGTCACCACCGTCTGCCAACCTTGCTGATCCGTCCGGGCCACACACCCGGACCAACTTCAGGCTGCTTAACTGCCACTTTACTCCTCTCACTTTCCACTCTCAAACTCATCTCTCTCCACTCCTCAACTCATCTTCCTGCTTTTCCCGCCTCCAGGACTGTGAACTCTTCGGTGGGCGGGGCCCACCGCCTGGCCCACCCCCTGGTGTGGACATCAGCCCCTGGAGGAAGGCAACAAGGGTTTGTGTCTGACTTCGGTGTGCCTGACCGGGAGTGTGGGGTGTGTAGGTGTTGTTCTCTGTGGCCCCTGGCTTGTCCAGGGCGCCACATTCCCCCTTAGTAAAATGCAGACCGTCCGCGGGCTGCCCGTCCATCACCGGTTTTATTTTCACAAACTGAAAAGATAAACGGTAAAACAGGTTACATTTATAATAACATCCCACATCGGGAGGTACTCTTACTTTAACGTTGCAAACGGTAACGGCTTCCGCTCTCTCCCACCCAAGCAACCTGGCCCTGATGCTGCCCCTAAGCAAACAGGCAGCACCCCTTGACCCCAGTCCAGCACATGTCGCCCGAGCGGGTTCTGTCCTTTTCAGGGGACACACGTCCATGGGGAACCCTCTGAAACCCTCAGAGGATCGCCACCGGTTCCGGTAGTGGCTGGGCCCCAGCCTGCTCCACTGCGGGCCCTTCCTCCAATCTGCCTCTCCGGAGGTGGCAACGGTGAAAGCCATAAAACAACATTTTTATTTACAAGCCACAAGTTCGTGGTTTTCTTGCTAGTTCTCAGGCTTGTCCATAAGGAGTTCCTTATGCAAAACTTGTAGACAGTCCCCACGGGAACAACGGTGCCGGCAACGACCGGTCTCAATCACTGTTGGTCAATCAGGTGAACTTCACGGTAATCATTCTTTTTCATTCACAACTTTTAAACGGTACTGTCAACACTGGTGGTCCCAACGGGGGACAATTGCAACGGGACTCCGCTGCCATCACTCTGATTCTTCGGCGGAGGTGGCCTCATCCTCTGCCACCAACATATCAAACATGCAGTGACAGGCCTGCTGTGAGAGGGGTGCCCGGTATCCGTTCCCACCGGTGCGCGGGGTGTAATAAACCACCGGCTCTCCCACGTAGCGGAGACGCTAACTTGCCTCCTCACTTTCAGGGGTGGGATCAGCACCGGAGCTGGAGTCACTATCACTTGTCTCTGCATCAGGCGGGTTGCCGCCTGCTGCCGCAGCCTCCCGGCTCCCAGTATCCAGCACATCAGATTCTTCTGCGATAATGTGGGGCAGTATGTCAGGTGGGTTCACGCTGAGGCGCCCCATAAGTAATGGTAAGGGCGATGCATGGGTCGAGACTGGGCCGGGCCCCTCAGCCGCAGTGGCCGGTCCTGGTAGGACATATGGACGTGGGTCACCTGTCGGCTCCGTCAGATCTGTTCCCATCCCGTACATCGGGGCAGTCGCAATCAGCATCTCCACCTCATTGGTCCACTGCTCCATCATAAGGCATATCTGGTTCTGCTGGCGTTGGTTGAACTCTATTATTCTGGCCTTCATCCACTCCATGGTCCCGGGCTCGGGCACAGCGCCTGGTGCCATCCTGGCCGGGGCCTCTGATACGTCTTCACTAAGGGGCTGCTTCAGGCCGGCTCCGTGTGTCTGCAGCCAGTCGGTCCGCCGAGGCGGATTGGCAGGGTATCGCTACCGGTTGAACGGGTAGCGGGCCCAGTGGCGGGGCGGCAGCAGCTAACACGGGTAGTGGGGGAGGAGGCAGGGCGAGCGGGGATGGACCGGCTCCCTCGGCCGCGATGACCGACCCACTAGGGGTACAGGGGCGTGGGTCACTCACCCTCCCTTACAAATCCTCTTCCACCTCGCGTCTCCGCATAGCAGCCATCACGTCCGCCATGTCGGTCTCCCACTCCTCCAGGAGGAGTTGCATGTGGGCTTGCAGACGGTTACTCAGCGGGGCGGTCCGGTCTCTCAGCCACATCGCCGTGCTGGGCGCGGAAGCGTCTTCGTTGGTAGTCGGACTGTGCATCTTGGCAATGAGGTCTTCCAGGAACCCAGTCCTGGCGTCTCTGCTTTTATAGCCGCAGGCTACATGCAGCCAGACGCCATCAGTCCCCCTTAGTCTCTTTTCGGCTCTTCCTCTACAGGGGCGGGGTTTTGGCCTTCGCGCCTCCACTACTCGAGGAGACGCTCGAGCGGGAATTCTTCACGCCCAAGATGGCGGCTTCACAAATTTTTCGGCCGGACACCTCCGGCGGTTACACAAGGCGCACTTCCACCAGTTGGTAGAACGGTAGGATCCTGTTCGTGACGCCAAGTTGTCGCGGGCGGAGGAGGGGACGCCGCGCTCTCCCACTGCTCGGGTCCGGCCGCTGCTGCTGCTGCGGCTGCTGCTCAGTGGTGGCTCGAGCGGTGGGCCGGATCCCGGGGACTCGAGCGGCGTTCCTCGCCCGTGAGTGAAAAGCGGATGGTTTGGTTTTAGGGGTATTGTCCGTGACGCCACCCACGGTTGTGGTGAAGTTGGTGACACCACCGCTGCTCTGGACGGGGATCCCGGGAGCGGTGACAGGGAGCAGCTTTGATGTTAGTTCTCCCCTCCGTGGGTAGGGGGTTGGTTGTCCCGGGGCCCGGTGATGGGGTAGGGATGGATGGCAGGCGGGTTATGGGGCCTGGTGAGGTGCAGGGTCGCGGGGGCAGCGCTGTGCCGCACGGCACGGTGGTACTCACTCAGCCAATGATGAGGACACAGTTCTCGGTAAAACACACGGCTGGATGGACGGGTCCCATAGACGGTTGCGGTGTTGTTTCTCCCGGCAGGTTGATGGTGACTGCCTTTCCCTGCACCTGTGTACTGTAAATGGTTCCAATGGGTTCCCACCGGTAAGCCGCTCCCCAGCTTGGATGGTTGCCGAAGGAGCCCCTTTTGCCCGCAAGCTCTGGCCCTGGGAACTTTAGCCTTGGCGGTGACTGTGTTTCCCTCTCTTGGTTGGACTGTTGCCTTCTGACGGAACTTGGCTTCTGGGAAACCCAGGAGGTTCCCTTCGCTAACGGATTTGGCAAATTCACGGCGACTCCTAGCCTTGCCGGGGCTCGTAAGTCCCTGCCGGATGGTGCTGGCTTTTCTTTGCGTACCGGTCCGGTACCGCCGGGCCACCGCCCGTCCACGGTCCTTACGGTTAGCTCCAATAGGCCACTCCTGCAGACGGTCACCACCGTCTGCCAACCTTGCTGATCCGTCCGGGCCACACACCCGGACCAACTTCAGGCTGCTTAACTGCCACTTTACTCCTCTCACTTTCCACTCTCAAACTCATCTCTCTCCACTCCTCAACTCCTCTGCCTGCTTTTCCCGCCTCCAGGACTGTGAACTCCTCGGTGGGTGGGGCCAACCGCCTGGCCCACCCCCTGGTGTGGACTTCAGCCCCTGGAGGAAGGCAACAAGGGTTTGTGTCTGACTTCGGTGTGCCTGACCGGGAGTGTGGGGTGTGTAGGTGTTGTTCTCTGTGGCCCCTGGCTTGTCCAGGGCGCCACAGACTCGTGCTGCTTGCACAGGGGACAGGAATTCGAACACTGAACAGGGGTCCCCAAGCACTTCAGTTCAGGTCTCGGGGATCCACACTAAAAAAGCACAAGAAGGAAGGGCCCACAGACTACCGCAATGGTTCTGACCTTTGACTTACCCGGGATCGGCTGGAGCCCATCACAGAAGAGACCGGTACCTCCGGGCAGTGATCGAACTGTGAGTAAAAGACCTTGAACTGAGACCCCTGTGTTAGCCCATCTTTCCCGTCACCGTTGCCCAGCGCTCTGGTGCCAACGGCCACTACCACCACCATCATCCTTCCTGGGGCCTAGCTTCACCTGCGGGAAGCTGAACTATCCTGGCTGAGACAACATCTGCTCCAGAGGACAGCGACCGCAGCGGCGGCTAATCCCTGGCCGCAAACCGCAGGTGGCGTCACGAGACAACCACTACAACTCCTATCATCCTCATCATCACCCATCCTCATCTCATCTCCATTCCCCTTTTTGGTGTACACCTTGGGGCCACGGAGCCGGTCAGGGCCACCCGTGACATCCCAGACCCGACATCACCGACCCGGTAACGAGTTATCTAACCCCTGCCCCGTGAGTGCTACATATCTATCTATCTACATATCTATCTATCTATCTATCTATCTATCTATCTATCTATCATCTATCTATCTATCATCTATCTATCTATCTATATATCTATCTATCATCTATCTATCTATCTATCCATCTATCATCTATCTATCTATCTATCTATCTATCATCTATCTATCTCTCTGTCCATTCATCCATCTTTGGCTGCACAATAGAAACTATAGAAAGAACAGAAAGCTGTGTGAGCTGTTGATCAGTCCAGCAGCTTTCTTTCCCTCTCAGGCTGAGCAGACAGGGGGCTGCACACTGATGGGGGGTTGCACTCTGATGGGGGTTTGCACTCTAGTGAGGAGGCTGCACTCTGATGGGGGGGTCTGCACTCTAATGAGAAGGCTGCATTCTGATGGGGGGCTACACTCTGATGGGGGTCTGCACTCTGATGAGGAGGCTGCACTGTGATGAGGGCTGCACACTGATAGGGGACTGCACTCTAATGAGAAGGCTGCACTCTGATGGGGGGCTGCACACTGATGAGGGGCTGCAATCTAATGAGGAGGCTGCACATTGATGGGGGGCTGAACTTTAATGAGGCTGCACTCTGATGGGGGCTGCACACTGATGGGGGGCTGCACTCTAATGAGGAGACTGCACTTTGATGGGGGGCTGCACACTGATGGGGGGCTGCAATCTAATGAGGAGGCTACACACTGATGGGGGACTGCACTCTAAAGAGGAGGCTGCACTCTTATGGAAGGGCTGCACTCTAATGAGGAGGTTGCACTTTGATGAGGGGGCTGCACTCTGATGAGGAGCTGCACTCTGATAGGGGGCTGCACTCTGATGGGGGCCGCACTTTGATGAGGAGCTGCACTCTGATGGGGGGCTGCATACTGATGGGGGCTGCACTCTAATGAGTAGGCTGCACTCTGGTGGGGGTTGCACTTTGATGGGGGGCTGCACACTTATGGGGGGGCTGCAATCTAATAGGAGGCTGCACTCTAATGGGCGGTTACACTTTGATGGGGGGCTGCACACTGATGAGGGTTTATACTCTGATGGGGGGCTGCACACTGATGGGGGGTTGCAATCTAATGAGGAGGCTGCACACTGATGGGGGACTGCAATCTAATGAGGAGGCTGCACACTGATGGGGGACTGCACTCTGATGAGGGGGTTGCACTCTGATGAGGGGCTGCAGTTTGATGAGGGGGCTGCAATCTGATGAGGGGGCTGCACAGTGATGAGGGGATGCACTCTGATGAGTGATGAGGAGGCTGCACTCTGGTGAGGGGGCTGCAATCTGATGTGTGATGAGGGGCTGCACTCTGATGAGGGGGCTGCACTCTGATGTGTGATGAGAGGGCTGCACTCTGATGAGTGATGAGGGGGCTGCACTCTGATGAGTGATGAGGGGGCTGCACTCTGATGAGTGATGAGGGGGCTGCACTCTGATGAGTGATGGGGGGGCTGCACTCTGATGAGTGATGAGGGGGGCTGCACTTTGGTGAGGGGGCTGCACTCTGATGAGTGACGAGGGGGCTGCACTCTGATGAGGGGCTGCAGTCTGATGAGGGGGCTGCACTCTGATGAGGGGGCTGCACTCTGATGAGGGGCTGCATTCCAATGAGGGGGTTGCACAGTGATGAGAGGTCTGCACTTTGATGTGTGATGAGGGGGCTGCACTCTGATGAGTGAGTGATGAGGGGGCTGCACTCTGGTGAGGGGCTGCACTCTGATGAGTGAGTGATGAGGGGGCTGCACTCTGGTGAGGGGGCTGCACTCTGATGTGTGATGAGGGTGCTGCACTCTGATGTGTGAGGCGGGGGCTGCACTCTGGTGAAGGGGCTGCACTCTGATGAGGGGCTGCAGTCTGATGAGGGGGCTGCACTCTGATGAGGGGGCTGCACTCTGATGAGGGGCTGCATTCCAATGAGGGGGTTGCACAGTGATGAGGGGTCTGCACTTTGATGTGTGATGAGGGGGCTGCACTCTGATGAGTGAGTGATGAGGGGGCTGCACTCTGGTGAGGGGCTGCACTCTGATGAGTGAGTGATGAGGGGGCTGCACTCTGGTGAGGGGGCTGCACTCTGATGTGTGATGAGGGTGCTGCACTCTGATGTGTGAGGAGGGGGCTGCACTCTGATGAGTGAGTGATGAGGGGGCTGCACTCTGGTGAGGGGGCTGCACTCTGATGTGTGATGAGGGGGGCTGCACTCTGATGAGTGATGAGGGGGGCTGCACTTTGGTGAGGGGGCTGCACTCTAATGAGTGACGAGGGGGCTGCACTCTGATGAGGGGCTGCAGTCTGATGAGGGGGCTGCACTCTGATGAGGGGGCTGCACTCTGATGTGTGATGAGGGGGCTGCACTCTGATGTGTGATGAGGGGGCTGCACTCTGGTGTGGGCTGCACTCTGATAAGGGGGCTGCACTCTGATGAGTGATGAGGAGGCTACACTCTGGTGAGGGGGCTGCAATCTGATGTGTGATGAGGGGCTGCACTCTGATGAGGGGCTGCACTCTGATGAGTGATGAGGGGGCTGCACTCTGGTGAGTGATGAGGGGGCTGCACTCTGATGAGTGGTGAGGGGGCTGCACTCTGGTGAGTGGTGAGGGGGCTGCACTCTGATGAGTGGTGAGGGGGCTGCACTCTGGTGAGTGGTGAGGGGGCTGCACTCTGATGTGTGATCAGGGGGCTGCACTCTGGTGAGTGGTGAGGGGGCTGCACTGTGGTGAGGGGGCTGCACTCTGGTGAGTGGTGAGGGGGCTGCACTCTGGTGAGTGATGAGGGGGCTGCACTCTGGTGAGGGGGATGCACTCTGGTGAGTGGTGAGGGGCTGCACTCTGGTGAGTGATGAGGGGGCTGCACTCTGGTGAGGGGGATGCACTCTGGTGAGTGGTGAGGGGCTGCACTCTGGTGAGTGGTGAGGGGGCTGCACTGTGGTGAGGGGCTGTCTGGCTCCTGGAGGCAGGCTCTCCTGTAGGATGAGAGGACTGAGCAGAAGGCAGTGCATGGAGAGGTGTGAGGCTTAGGGGAGTGCACTTGGCTGCCTCTCTCCAGTCTGTGTATTGCACAGAGGACTGAACGCTTGGATTGCTGGGAAGAAAGGATAAAGGGCTTCAGTCTGTGTTTGGCTCCATGAAGCAGACTCCTCTTCCATCTTCGCAGCCCTCCATGTAACACAAGCTTTTGTCGTAATGATCTTGGATCTTCACCGGCACCAAGAACATGGATGACAAGTCCAACAAGCTGCTCCTGGCCCTGGTCATAGTCTTCCTGTTCGCTGTGATCGTCTTGCAGTATGTGTGCCCAGGCACTGAATGTCAGCAGCTCAGGCTACAAGCTTTCAGCTCTTCATTGGTGGACCCCTACTGGGCAGAAGATGAGAGCCCTGCCAAATTTGTGCCCAAATTTAATTTCACCGTGGACGACCTACTGAGGAAGGTGGACTTCAACATCAATGGGGACGATCTGATTGTGTTCCTGCACATCCAGAAGACTGGGGGCACCACGTTTGGTCGCCACCTGGTCAGGAACATACGTCTGGAGCAACCTTGCGAGTGTAAGGCTGGGCAGAAGAAGTGCACTTGTCATAGACCAGGCAAGAAGGAGACCTGGCTCTTCTCAAGATTCTCTACTGGATGGAGCTGTGGACTGCATGCAGACTGGACCGAACTCACCAACTGTGTCCCTGCAGTGGTGGACAACAAGAAGGAGATCAAGATGAGACCTCTGAGGTGAGTCCCTGCTCTCCAGAGCCCTAGCCTTCAAATTAGGGATGAACACCTCGAGCACAAAGGAATCCCATCCCCAGACCCATTGTCCTGGGGACACATTGTATCGTAGGAAACTTTGCTACACATCCATAGGTGTCCATGCAATGTGCAGTGTGCAGTGTGCAGTGTGCAGTGTGCAGTGTGCAGTGTGCAGTGTGCAGCGTGCAGTGTGCAGTGTGCAATGTGCAGTGCTGATGGAGGAATTCTTCACTTCACTTGTTCAAGAGCCAGCATTTAACTCTGTCATGCCCTGTGTGTATGTTCTGAGCAACTTCTGCTGGTGTATGCTGGTATGCCGCTGTTCACATGCAGCACCTTCAGGGCAATGATGAGGTGCGGTATCTGCCCGTGTCTTGCTGTGTTTTTAGTTGTTGTTATTGACACATTGTGCAGCTATTTACACAGGGAAAAGTTGGTGATCAATAGAATAAGAGCTGAAAATCTGTAGACTTTGTGATGATTATTTTACAAATAATTTCTATTTATGTTATTTGTGTATTTATCGAGCACCATAATAAATTGTCTAAAGAAATATCTATAATCTATCTATCTATCCCTCTATCTATCTATCTATCTATCTATCTATAATCTATCTATCTATCTATAATCTATCTATCTATCTATCTATAATCTATCTATCTATCTATCCCTCTATCTATCTATCTATAATCTATCTATCTATCTATCTATCTATCTATCTATCCCTCTATCTATCCTGTATTTATCAATATATTATCTATTTATCTGTCTATCCTTCTATCTACAGTATCTATTATGTATCTATCTGTATATATATAATCTAACTATCTATCTATCTATCCATCACCAATCAATTAGCTATCATATATAGCTGTAACTATTTATCTATGAATGTATCTATATAATATCTATCCATCCATTATCTATCTATCTATTATGTATCTATCTCTATATATAATCTATCATTCTATTGTATATATATATTTATCACCAGTCAATTAGCTATCCTCTATCTATATAATATCTAACTATTTTTCTATCAATATCTCATTCTGTCTATTTATTTTATCTATCTAAATACTATTTATTCTATCTATCTATCCATTATTCTATCTATCTATCTATCCATTATTCTATCTATCTATCTCTCTATCCATTATTCTATCTATCTATCTATCTATCTATCTATCCATTATTCTATCTATCTATCTATCTATCTATCCTTCTATCTATCTATCTATCTATCCTTCTATCTATCTATCTATCCTTCTATCTATCTATCTATCTATCTATCCTTCTATCTATCTATCTATCTATCCTTCTATCTATCTATCTATCTATATATCTATCCATTATTCTATCTATCTATCCTTCTATCTATCTATCCATTATTCTATCTATCTCTCTATTTCTATCTATCTATCTATCTATATCTATCTATCTATCCATTATTCTATCTATCTATCTATATCTATCTATCCATTATTCTATCTATCTATCTATCCATTATTCTATCTATCTATCTATATATCTATCTATCCATTATTCTATCTATCTATCCATTATTCTATCTATCTATCCATTATTCTATCTATCTATCTATCTATCTATATATCTATCTATCCATTATTCTATCTATCTATCTATCTATCTATCTATCTATCCCTCTATCCATCCATCCATCCATCCATCCATATATCCATCCATCCATCTATCTATCCATCTATCTATCCATCTATCCATCCATCCATCCATGCATCTATATATCCATCTATCTATCTATCCATTATTCTATCTATCTATCTATCTATCTATCTATCTATCCTTCTATCTATCTATCTATCTATCTATCTATCTATCTATCTATCCATTATTCTATCTATCTATCTATCTATCTATCTATCTATCTATCCTTCTATCTATCTATCTATCTATCTTTCTATCTATCTATCCATTATTCTATCTATCTCTCTATTTCTATCTATCTATCTATATCTATCTATCCATTATTCTATCTATCTATCTATCGCCACCATTTGTATCCAATGACAGTGAAAAATCGCATTAGGAGAAAAAATGATGATGGCTGAAATCTTTTCCCCATTCTTGTTTTTTATTCTTTTTTATTCTTACTTTTCCTTCTCATAAACAATCTCACTATTTCTCTTTGTCCTGTAAAGCACATGTTATTATCGCTCTATTCCAGCATGTTTTGGCCATCCAGCCGGGCCTATAAGGGTTAAAGTCAAGTTTCTATCCATTTTATTGATTTTTTTGGTCCACACACATCTACTTTCTTATAGTATGGAACATCCGCAGTGTTTATACACAGAGCTCCTCCAAATATTCATTTGGTGCCTCCAGTGTGTAAAATCCAGGTGTGGAAATCCCATGCATGTAGATGAGGATTAATGCACACTGATAAAATCATGAAGGGACCTGTGAAGCGCTTGTGCATCTCTGTGTGATCTGGCGGTGAGCTAATTAACACCAATGATAATAAACATTTCATCTCCCGCCATAAATGTATTTGTCT
The DNA here is from genome assembly GCF_048569485.1 of Anomaloglossus baeobatrachus. Classification (NCBI taxonomy): domain Eukaryota; kingdom Metazoa; phylum Chordata; class Amphibia; order Anura; family Aromobatidae; genus Anomaloglossus; species Anomaloglossus baeobatrachus. The sequence goes on along the minus strand of NC_134361.1, from coordinate 57,647,845 downwards.
GTGCGCTGAATATTAAATTTTGCTGGAACGTGCTTTGCAGATTAAGGACAAGTTGGCTATCAGGAGTCTGTGCAGAGGTGAGAGATGTGCCAGCGCCCTGACACCGGCAACCCGCAACTTCTGCTGGAATTACAATGCCTATAGATGTACAATGCAGATGTAGCAGAGCTGAGAGCATCATTGGGCTAAAAATATGAAATACAGGACTGCGTGTAAATCTACGGCATTAGGAAACCTCGGAATATATAAAACATTGGACCTTAGAAGCCTTATGTGGATTTCGTCTCCATTTGAAAATTTAGCACATGCACAGAGAACATCAATGAAGCCACAGTAGCCATATTGTAACATTATATACGTAAATAGTCATTTCTTAACGGAATAATATGGATAATACAAAGTCTGAGTTAATCCCTCTAATCCCTTTAATTTCACCTGCAGCTAGTGAGAATGACCCTAGATGATCTCCGGTCATCCCCATTCTTCAACCGCCATAGACAGAATTAAGATTTTTTTTTCTGCATCAAAACTAAAAAAAGTTTCCATAATTTTAACAATGATACAAAAAGTGCGTCCTTAACTCCCTCTTGCCTGGTTTCCTTCTACCTTATATTGTACAGTTTTCTTGCTGTTTTCATGACAGCTCCGCTGGATTCAGGTCATTCATTCTGACATCGCAGGGCCGGAGGCGTGAAGTTCTCAGAAAACACTTTCTAGGGGTAATTTACCTCCTGTGATATATGCAGGTGCTACGAGAAATAATACAAATGTAAGTTAATAGTCAATGTATCATATTTATGATAGATATTGAGATATTTTACACTTATAGATAGCATATATACTTTATATATACAGTATATAAGTATATATATATATATATATATGTAAATGTAAAAAATCTCAATGATATCTATCATAAATAAGATACAATTACTATATATATATATATATACACTGTATATATGTATATATATATATATATATATACATATATATAGATATGTCTCTCTCTCTCTCTCTCTCTCTCTATATATATATATATATATATATATATATATATATATATATACACACAGTATATACACATATATATACAATTGCTATTTTATGTATATAATTACTATTTTTATATATATATATATATATATATATATACTATATATATTACTATTTTATACATATATATATTCTGTATATATAATATACGGTATATGTATATATAATTTTTTTTCTTTATATCTTTTGATTTATATGTTCTGTATATTTTATATACTGTATGGAGAGAGATACATACAAAATTTAGATCTAACGTGCATATGGTTTTACTTGACCCTGTAAAGTCTAAATGCTGCTAATTTTAGGCATCTCGTTTATGGATACATTTTATTGCCATATATATGTCCAAAAGGGATTTCAAGGACGTTAAAACATTAGATTAGAGCAGAAAAGGTGTTGACTGACTATACCCCTCTGTTATTTCAGTGCCAACGCCCTTTATTTACTTTACCGGAGCAATCATGTGCCATATTTCCACATGACCGCTGCAGCCAATCACTGGCTTGTATGTATGTCATGAGACCACAGCGGCCTGTGATTGGCAGCTGGGGTCACATTGACATAAGACAGATCGAAAGTACAAAAAAAAGCAATAGAGGCAATGAATTAGACAGTTCACCATTGGTTATTGTCTTCATGTTATCGCAATTCATTTTCTCAACCGTAATTTTTTAAACTTTGGGATAATCCCATTATATGGAATCTAGTAAATACAAGGAGCAGCAGGGAGTGTGTGCGGGGGGAGATCAGCTCTGCTGCCGCTGCGTCAGAGAAGCCCTTATATTGGATGCCTGTCCTCCCCGGCCATAAATTTACCTGTGTGCATTATATATGTGCCTGATGGTAAAACTCCCACAAGGACTGTTACTGGACTGTAATGGGCGATCAGTAACAGAACACAAATCCATCACATCACTGCTACCAGATTAACTGGATGGAGGAGTCTAGTGTTTTAGGTTTTGTTTTTTTGCACGAGATACAATAAAATAAATCCATTTTCAGTACCTTATCTGTCCCTCTTTCTATCTATCTCTGTATCTATCTATCTATTTATTCATTATCTATCTATCTATCCCTCTATCTATCTATCTATCCCTCTATCCATCTATCTATCCCTCTATCTATCTATCTATCTATCCCTCTATCTATCTATCTATCTATCTATCTATCTATCTATCTATCTATCTATCTATCTATCTATCTATCTATCTATCTATCTATCTATCTATCCCTCTATCTATCTATCTATCTATCTATCTATCTATCTATCTATCTATCTATCTATCTATCTATCTATCCCTCTATCTATCTATCTATCTATCTATCTATCTATCTATCCCTCTATCTATCTATCTATCTATCTATCTATCCCTCTATTATCTGTCTATCTATCTAATGAAAAAATACAAACAGCATATAAATTAGGTGCAAAGCCCCCAACAAACCGCAATCCTCCTGGCAAACAATATATAAACAAAAAAAGTAAGGCAGCACTATAAATAAAGTGAAAAAGTGGACTTTAATAGCCCTTATGGCGTGTCGATGTTTCAGTTGTGACCAGCCTTTATCAAGCAACATTGTAAGTGAATAGGAAGAATTTATAGGGGCGATATATAGTTAAATTAATTTGAACAATTTATAAACACATAGAATATTTCATAATGACAAAGTGCATAGTGCCAAACAATAATCTCAAATATTATATTGCCAGATTTACAATTCAATATTTAATACAATAATGTGCCATAGTGCTTTAAGAAAGTTAAACAAATTTCCAGGTGCATAATATAAGTTAATTACAATTTATTGGATTCAGACTCTATACCATCTAAGGAGCACTTATCCATAATTTTTTGCTTATCTACCTATCCATCTATCTATCCATCTATCATTCCATCTATCTATCTATCCATCTATCATTCCATCTATCTATCTATTTACAGTATCTATCTATCTATCCATCTATCATTCCATCTATCTATTTATCTATCTATTTATCTATCCATCTATCTATCCGTCTATCATTCCATCTATCTATTTATCTATCTATTTATCTATCTATCTATCTATCTATCTATCATTCCATCTATCTATTTACAGTATCTATCTATCTATCCATCTATCATTCCATCTATCTATTTATCTATTTATTTATCCATCTATCTATCTATCTATCTATCTATCTATCTATCTATCTATCTATCTATCTATCTATCTATTCATCTATAATTCCATCTATCTATCTATCTATCCATCTATCATTCCATCTATCTATTTATTTATTTATCTATCTATCTACCTATCTATAATTCCATCTATCTATCTATCTATCTATCTATCTATCTATTCATCTATCATTCCATCTATCTATTTATCTATTTATTTATCCATCCATCTATCTATCTATCTATCTATCTATTCATCTATAATTCCATCTATCTATCTATCTATTCATCTATCATTCCATCTATCTATCTATCTACCTATCTATCTATCTATCTATTCATCTATAATTCCATCTATCTATCTATCCCTCTATCTATCTATCTATCTATCTATCTATCTATCCTTCTACCTATCTATCTATCTATCTATCCATCTATCATTCCATCTATCTCTCTCATACTTATCTTTCTATCTACCTAGGATAATTTTAGTATTACTACTTATTTCACAGACTAAAACCCTAAATTTTATCTGTAGACAATGACATATTTGGCATTGCTTTCCTATAGATTGTATCCCTAGCCTCCCTATAGGTGTCTTTTTGGGTCCTGTATTTCTCACATGTAGTATAACATTACAGAATGCCCTTCTTTTGCCATCACACATAACAGAACCTCTATGGGAACAATGATGGCGGCCGATACTGCCTGTGAGAACACAGCCTTACATATATAGAAAACTAAATAATGTCCGGAGAAGGTATTTTCACTTTGCTCCAGGAATGAATATTAATTGTTTCATAAGTTTGTCTAAGGCCGGGTTCCCACGATCAGTTGCGTTTTTGACTCTGCAGACTTTCTGCACCATCTTCGCGCCTTCGCTTGTGTTTTTTCATTGCTTTATTTAACGCTGCTTTTTTATTGTGTTTTATCTTGTTTTTGACACTGCGTTTTTTGTCTCCTTTATATAAAGCTGTTTTGTTTTTTTAAATTTCCTGGTATTGACATCATTAGGTGCAGATTACACTCGGTTTTGTTGCATTTCCGCCTCGTAAATCCCACCAAAGACTCATGAAGCTTCACTTTTATGTGGCTCAGTAGTCGGTGGATCAGGCTACAAGATGATATTGATGAATGTGAATAAACTAAGACAGGCACCTGATTGTAGAATTAAAGGGCTCCAGGGGATCTCACTCTTTTTTTTTTTATTTACATAAAATGAACCACAATCCATTTTTGTCGAGTATTGAGGTGATCCTCATTCACTTGCATCAAAAAGTTTCCATGCATATTTTTGTCCTCTGTGCAGTAAAGATTTTGCTGCAGAAATAGAGGGCATGATACTGAATATCATGGATTCTGCATGGAAAATCTGAGGATGACCCTATTGAATGACAATGGGACGAATCCTGGTGTAGATTTCTGGTAGTACAAACTGCGTCATATCGGATTTCTTCCATGAAAGTTAAGGTCAGAGTTATCCTGAACTCTTATACTGGCCCATTTAAAGTACTATGTGTGACGCTAGTTACTTACTCACTGGCAAGTCTGGAGACAGGTTAGTTAAACTATTCGGGGTCAGATATAAGGAGAGCTCATCATGGATATAGAGAGTAAACGGAGGTGTAGTCAGATAACCGTCTTGGGTCAGAATACTAGGAAAGCTCGTCATGGATACAAGGAGTAAACTGAGACATAGGCAGGTCATGATCTGGGGTCAGAATACTAGGAGATCATGTCTGGGTGCTGGGTACAGGGAGTAAACAGAAGCGTAGTCAGGCAACAGTCCAGGGTCAGAATACTAGGAGATCACGTCATGGGTACAGGGAGTAAACAGAAGAGTAGTCAGGCAACAGTCCACAGTCAGAATACTAGGAGGTCATGTCATGGGTACAGGGAGTAAACAGAAGAGTAGTCAGGCAACAGTCCACAGTCAGAATACTAGGAGGTCACGTCATGGGTACAGGGAGTAAACAGAAGCGTAGTCAGACAACAGTCCAGGGTCAGAATACTAGGAGGTCATGTCATGGGTACAAGGAGTAAACTGAGGTGTAGTTAGGCAACAGTCCAGGGTCAGAATACTAGGAGGTCATGTCATGGGTACAGGGAGTAAACTGAGGTGTAGTTAGGCAATAGTCCAGGGTCAGTATACTAGGTCATGTCATGGGTACAAGGAGTAAACTGAGGTGTAGTTAGGCAATGGTCCGGGGTCAGAGCAACCAACAGAGCTCAGGAATGCAGACCAAAAGCACCACTCAAACAGAATTCTATAAATGGCGGAGATCTGGGGGAAACTGTTCAGCTAAATAGCCGAGCAATCACAGGGAACAACTGAATAACCCAGCACCTCCCAGAATCAGAATGGAGAACTGAGCCATTCAATTCACCAACAGTTCAGTCTGATTGGATGACTCAGCTGTCACTCACCAAACTGACAACGCTCCAGTACCCAATTGGATGACTGAGCTGTCACTCACCAAACTGACAGCTCAGCACGCCCTGATTCCAGTAATTCATTTCCTCCTAGAGACCTAGATGATAAGGAGGAATCATGACACTGGGGTTATTTATTATGCTTGTTTGTATAGCACCTACTTATTCCACATCGCTTTACAGACATGATCACTGTCCCCATTGGGGCTCACAATCTACATTCCCTATCAGTATGTCTTTGGAGTGAAGGAGAACCTGGAGGAACCCCACACAAAGGGAGAACATACAAACTCCTTGTAGATGTTGTCGTTGTCCTGGTGGGATTTGAACCCAGGACCCTAGTGCTGAAAAGGAAAAGTGCCAACCGCTGAGCGACCATTCAGTGCCAACTACTGAGCCACAATACAGTGCCAACCACTGAGCCACCATAAAGTGCTAACCACTGAGCCACTATACAGTGCCAATCACTGAGCCACCAGTGCTAACCACTGAGCCACCATACAATGCCAATCACTGAGCCACCATACAGTACCAACCAATGAGCCACCATACAGTGCCAACCACTGAGCCACCATACAGTGCTAGCCACTCAGCCACTATACAGTGCCAACCACTGAGCCACCAGTGCTAACCACTGAGCCACCATACAATGCCAACCACTGAGCCACCATACAGTACCAACCAATGAGCCACCATACAGTACCAACCGCTGAGCCACCATACAGTGCCAACTACTGAGCCACCATACAGTGATAACCACTGAGCCACCATACAATGCCAACCACCAAGCCACCATACAATGCCAACCACTGAGCCAACATGCAGTGCTAACCACTGAGTCACTATACAGTGCCAACCACTAAGCTACCAGTGCTAACCACTGAGCCACCATACAGTTTTAACCACTGAGCAACCGTACAGTTCCAACCACTGAACCACCATAGAGTGCAACCACTGAGCCGCCATATAGTGCCAACCACTGAGCCACCATACAGTGCTAACCATTGAGCCACCTGTCCACAACCTGGCAACAAGGCGGTGAAGGCTCTGGATTAAAATATGTTGTATTGCTTGTGTTTTGGAGCATAACAGATGTGAATTATCAATATTGTTTGCCCTGGACAAACAATGAGTTTTTCAGACCCTTTGGATAATTAAAGCGTCAGCCTTTACACCATTTTTATTTGCACAATTTATTACACACCGTCTCCAATGGTCTTACAAAGATATTTCCCTTCCTACATGGCTTCTTATAAGATTTACCCTTCTCTCAGATACAAGGTTGTGTAATCTTATCTTATCCCAGGGTGTATGTGTTGGTGACACCTCAGCCCAGCACATTTGTTATACCGGATACCGTCCTATAGCGCTGTCACACACAACACCTTGCATCTGGCTCTTATAACGTCACCTGTGTATTTGGCCCCCGGCGAGAACAATGACATTCTAACAAACGTATTGTACGCCGAACCCTGCATGTTAGGAAAGGATCTGCCCTGTTCACACTGAGCTTTCTCTGATACAAGAGATCAAATAAAATTAATCAAATACAGTGCTGGCCAAAAGTATTGGCACCCCTGCAATTCTGTCAGATAATCAGTTTCTTCTTAATGATTGCAATCACAAATTCTTTGGTATTATTATCTTCATTTAATTTGTCTTCAATGAAAAAAAAATAAATTGTCATAAAGCCAAATTGGATATTCCACACCAAACATAAAAAAGGGGGTGGACAAAAGTATTGGCACTGTTTGAAAAATCATGTGATGCTTCTCTAATTTGTGTAATTAACAGCCCCTGTAACTTACCTGTGGCACCTAACTGGTGTTGGCAATAACTAAATCACACTTGCAGCCAGTTGACATGGATTAAAGTTGACTCAACCTCTGTCCTGTGTCCTTGTATGCACCACATTGAGCATGGAGAAAAGAAAGAAGACCAAAGAACTGTCTGAGGACTTGAGAATCCAAATTGTGAGGAAGCATGAGCAATCTCGAGGCTACAAGTCCATCTCCAAAGACCTGAAAGTTTCTGTGTCTACGGTGCGCAGTGTCATCAAGAAGTGTAAAGCCCATGACACTGTGGCTAACCTCCCTAGATGTGGAAGGAAAAGAAAAATTGAGAGATTTCAACGCAAGATTGTGCGGATGGTGGATAAAGAACCTCGACTAACATCCAAACAAGTTCAAGCTGCCCTGCAGTCCGAGGGTACAACAGTGTCAACCCGTACTATCCGTCGGCGTCTGAATGAAAAGGGACAGTATGGTAGGATACCCAGGAAGACCTCACTTCTTACCCCGAGACATAAAAAAGCCAGGCTGAAGTTGGCCAAAACTTACCTGAGAAAGCCTAAAACGTTTTGGAAAAATGTTCTCTGGTCAGATGAGACAAAAGTAGAGCTTTTTGGGAAAAGCCATCAACATAGGGAAAAAAAAAGAGGCATTCAAAGAAAAGAACACGGTCCCTACAGTTAAACATGGCGGAGGTTCCCTGATTTTTTGGGGTTGCTTTGCTGCCTCTGGCACTGGACTGCTTGACCGTGTGCATGGCATTATGAAGTCTGAAGACTACCAACAACTTTTACAGCATAATGTAGGGCCCAATGTGAGAAAGCTGGGTCTCCCTCAGAGGTCATGGGTCTTCCAGCAGGACAATGACCCAAACACACTTCAAAAAGCACTAGAAAATGGTTTGATAGAAAGCACTGGAGACTACAAAAGTGGCCAGCAATGAGTCCAGACCTGAACCCCATAGAACACCTGTGGAGAGATCTCACAATGGCAGTTTGGAGAAGGCCCCCTTCAAATCTCAGGGACCTGGAGCAGTTTGCCAAAGAAGAATGGTCTAAACTTCCAGCAGAGCATTGTAAGAAACTCATTGATGGTTACCGGAAGCGGTTGTTCGCAGTTATTTTGGCTAAAGGTAGTGCAACCAAGTATTAGGCTAAGGGTGCCAATACTTTTGTCTGGCCCATTTTTGGCGTTTTGTGTGAAATGATCAATGATTTGATTTTTGTTTCATTCTCTTTTGTGTTTTTTTTCATTGCAAGCAAAATAAATGAAGATAATCATACCAAAGAATTTGTGATTGCAATCATTTTCAAGAAGAAACTGAGTATAATCTGACAGAATTGCAGGGGTGCCAATGCTTTTGGACAGCACTGTATATATATATATATATATATATATATATATATATATATATATATATGTGTGTGTGAAGCATACGTATGGGTATTATTATATACTGTATAAGAATGGCAAGAGGGCATCTGCTGCGTGTGGAGGAAGGTTTACTAGCAGCATAGAAATAGAATTTTTAGGCTATGTCCATATGGGGCACTTTGAGGAAGACAAATCTGATAAGGTCTTCAAGTCAAAAACTTTGGGAAATGCCCCTTTTTGGAAGAGTTTTTCTTGTCTTTAAAGAGGTTTTCCACTACTTTTACATTGATGGCCTATCCTTTGGTTAGGTCATCAATATTTGATCAGCGAGGGTCCGACACCCCGCACCCCCGCCGTTCAGCTATTCACAGTGCCGATGGCGGCAATAGGTTGTCGGAAATACTCACTTCTAGAGCTGCCCCGTCTTTAGATAGCGGCTGTGGCTGGATACTACACATACGCCTCCTATTCAAATTGCTATCTGCTCGTTATTGTCACAATTCCTCCTAGCGGCGGGCCTGGTCGAAACAAGTGACAGTTCAGCCATCTCATCGGAGACTTGGGTGTACTGATTTGTCAGCATAGTGATAGACAGTTTTGCCGTCCAATTGGAGGCCAGGAGAGTTGGATTTCCTCCATGTGTCTCCTGTTCAGAGTGATTAGATTTAGCTGGCTCCTTGTCTTTACTTACTGCCAGTTGTATCTTATGCTCAGTGGTGTCTGCGTGTCTTTTGTTCCTGTGCTCAGTATTTGATTGATTGCTCCCTGACCTTGGACCTTTCTCCTGACTATCTGTTTGCCTAGCCCCTTCATATTTATCCACTACCTTCCTAGAATTTTTTACGATGGACTGTGACCTAACTACACCTTTGTCTTACCGCTTTTGATTATTAAGAACCTTCTTGGTATCTGACCCCGGACCTCTTGACAACCCAACCTCATGGTTGGTCAGTGAGTAATGACTAGCGTCATGGTTATATTATTGATTAGTACTCATTGTGGCCAGAAACTTTCTTTGCAAAAGAACTCCAAAAAAGTGTTTGGCTATAAGTTGTAAGGGGCAAAACAACATAAGAGTGGAATCAGTGAATTTTCATGGTTTAATGAAAGTGATTTAACCAAATGTTCCTCTGACGAGTCAATGACCATCTTGTTGCCTTATACATTATTTTTAAAGAGTAACTGAAATTTTGAATTTTTCATTATATTTTTCAGGCACTTTAATTGCCTGCAGATCAGTGTGGGTCCAGATCGAGACCTCCACCGATCTTTCAAAAGACCACTGAGGAGCACACAGCTCAGGAAACCGCAAGGGCAAGTGCACAGTATGGACTCAATGGAAAGTCTTTTGGACGATTGGTGGAGGGTCCCAGGAGGGTGGGGGGTCCCAGGAGGGCGGGGAGTGAAGGGTCCCAGGAGGGTGGGAGAGTGAGGTGTCCCAGGAGGGTGAGGGAGTGAAGGGTCCCAGGAGGGTGGGGGAGTGAAGTGTCCCAGGAGGGTGAGGGAGTGAAGGGTCCCAGGAGGGTGGGGGAGTGAGGTGTCCCAGGAGGGTGGGGGAGTGGGTGGTCCCAGAAGGGTGGGGGAGTGAAGGGTCCCAGGAGGGTGGGGGAGTGAGGTGTCCCAGGAGGGTGGGGAGTGGGTGGTCCCAGGAGGGTGGGGGAGTGAAGGGTCCCAGGAGGGTGGGGGAGTGAGGTGTCCCCGGAGGGTGGGGGAGTGGGGGGTCCCAGGAGGGTGGGGGAGGTCCCAGGAGCCAGACCGCCACTGATCTGTAGTGCCTGAGAAATCTAAAAATGAACTGTTCAAAGTCTTTAACCCTGTAGCGTCCATGCAATGTTTTGTTCTGGTTCACGTAAGGTCAGGAAATTCATCAGTGTAAGCCGTGAATTTGTCTTGGTTTTCGTAACTTCGTGGATGTCATTTGTATGATGTTTTTATATGTAATTAAGTAGCTCCATTTTTTTTCTGCACTTAGCAAAGACTTTCCAAGAGAATCAGTGCTGCGCGCTGAGTGCTGTACGTGACTGGCATACCGTCCGGGCCGCTCGGAATGACACTGTGGCCTAATTACACAAACATCACTGGTGAAGAAAATGGGACTGATGTAGAGAAGCACCAGGTGATGCGTGGAGAGCAGACATCGGCGTTCTGCGGCGTGCTGTCTACCTGCCATTAACCATCTTCAGCCGGGTGCCTTTGTAAGCGGAGCTCTGTAGTCTCTGTGCTCTACATCTCTGAAATATTAGTACACTTAGCTACGGGAGGCCGCGATCATTCATTGTACAGCTTGTTTTTTTTTTTTGCAAACTTTAAAATATAACTTCATTATAATTGCAATTTATGCTGCTGACATATTCCGCAGCCCTGTCCAATTAGAGAACTTTATCGTGGTACATGAGTGTGTGCCCCAGAGGAGCTTACAATCTAAGCACACGGCAGATAATCTAACGATCTAACGCTGCTTTACAAGCTAATTAGACCCACGTGAACTCAACGGCATGCAAGATCCGTCACCAGTTTTTATGAGAGTTGTTGCAGCAACTCCCACGATGCAATGTAGTCAGCGGATCGGAGGGTTGTGTGTTGGTGTACAGCAAACTTTATAATGTAGACTTGCTTTTATAGATAGAAATATAACTGCACTGTATGGTGTAACTGGCGCATGTAGCAGAGCAGAAAATATTTATATATTACTGACCTCTACTTAAGGCCACTTTACACACATCGACATCGCATCGGTTGTGCGTCACAGCCAAATCGCTGCCCGTGGCGCACAACATCCTTAGTCCCCGTCAGACATACTTACCTGCCTAGCGACGTCGCTGTGGCCGGTAAACCGCCTCCTTTCTAAGGAGGAGGTTCGTTCAGCGTCACAGCGGCGTCACTAAGCGGCCGCCCAATAGGGGCGGAGATGAGCGGCCGGAATATCCCGCCCACCTCCTTCCTTCCTCATTGCCAGCGCAGGTACGATGTGGTTCCTCGTTCCTGCGATGTCACACATAGCGATGTGTGCTGACGCAGAAACGACGAACAACCTGCGTCCTGCAACAGCAACAATATTTGAGATTAGAACGACGTGTCAACGATCAACGATTAGGTCGTCCGTGCGTTTCACACGCAACGACGTCGCTGACGAGGCCGGATGTGCCTCACGAATTCCGTGACCCCCAACGACATCTCGTTAGCGATGTCGTTGCGTGTAAAGCGGCCTTAAGTTGTCCATGGGGGTGTATACATTTATGTTCAGCATTGTATATATACAGCTCTGGCAAAAATTAAGAGATCACTTTAAAATTGTCAGTTTTCCTGATTTTTCTCTTTATAGGTATATTTTTGAGTAAAATATAAATTGTTCTTTTATTATATAAACTACTGACAACGTCTCCGAATTTCCAAGCAAAATATTTTGTATTTATTTTCTGAAAATGAGATATGGTCAAAATAACAAAACAATGCATGGCTTTCAGACCTCAAATAATGCAAATAAAACAAGTTCATAATCATTTAGAAACAACAATACTAATAATGTTTTACCTCAGGAAGAGTTCAGAAATCAATATTTTGTGGACTAACCATGATTTTGTAATCCCAGCTTTCATGCGTCTTGGCTGCTTTCCATCAGTCTTCACACTGCTTTTGGGTGACCTTATGCCACTCCTGGCACAAAAATGTAAGCAGCTCTTCTTTGTTTGATGACTTGTGACTATCCATCTTCCTCTTGATTACATTCCAGAGGTTTTCAATGGGGTTCAGGTCTGGAGCTGGCCATGAGAGGGCTTTGATGTGGTGGTCCTTCATCCACACATTGATTGACCTAGCTGTGTGGCATGATGCATTGTCCTACTGGAAAAACCATTCCTCGGAGCCGGGGAACATTGCCTGAGCAGAAGGAAGCAACTGCTTTTCCAGGATAGCCTTGTATGCGGCTTGATTCATACATCCTTTGCAGAGATGTTAGTTGAATTTTCTTTACTAATTTTCAGCTTTGACCAACACCTGGTCGTCTAATGGTTAGATGGAGACCTGGACAGGCGTACAAGCCACGGTGTCTTGCACACACTGTGAAATTTGGTGGAGGATCGGTGATGATCCTTGGATGCTTCAGCAAGGCTGGAGCTTAATCTTTAACATGCCCAATTCCTGCCCATAAATTAATATGCCCTTGGAAAACTAAGATTTCAGAGATCAATATCTCACTGAATATATGAACAATTTTTAAAATTTGGACAATACTGGAGTTTCAGTCAACATTTTATTTAACTCGTAACGTGAAAGTAAGATTAATAATAATATAACTGTCACAAGATCTTTGTTTCCCAGCAGATTTATCTTTTATGTGGTCTGTGGTCATAAATCAGCTGAGAAGAACTAAAAAAAGACAGATAAATAGAGTTAGAAACTCTCCCTTTGGACCGTCTGAATGAACTCACCGACGGTTTTTCAGTTAATCCACTCTACAGCCAACAAGTTCAAGGGCAGCACTAAGGCATTAGTAGGCAAAGGGTGCAACATTTTTAATTGGACTTGATTCTGAAAAATTATTTTTAGAGAAAAATAATTTTTAGACACAAATAATTTTAAGACAAAAATAATTTTTAGACACAAATAATTTTTAGACAAAAATACATTTATTTGCATAAGGGAAAAAATGTTCTTAAAGGAGGACAATTGTCTTCCTGGGAGCTTAAAAAATCATCGCAGTTAATGAATGAGGCTTTTGCGCTATGATGAGCTGTTTAGATATACTGATAGTCAAGCTTTTGTAGGAACGTTTGATCCCCAATTACAGCCCCATAATATTGTCCATATCTAAATGGGGCAATAATAATAATAACAATAATAATAATATAATAATAATAAGAACAAAAATATAATAACAATAGTAATAATAATAATAATGATAATAATAATATAATAGTAATAATAATAATAATAATAATAATTATAATAATATAATAGTAGTAATAATAATAATATTATGATAATAATATAGTAATAGTATTAGTAATAATGATAATAGTAATAATGTAATAGTAATAAAATAATAATAATAATATAATAATAATAATAATAATATGTATTCATTTATATAGCGCTATAATTCCACAGTGCTTTACATACACTAAACTTATGCAATACAGAAGGAAACAACGAATAAATAAAAATTTAGTGCCAAGGTGTACATAGCCGTTAAAGCTTCAAAACTCCAAATTTAAGGATCAAAATCAAAAAATTGTATGTGTTATTAACAACATAGTCCCATTAAATGTTCCTTTATTATCATAATAACTTTGCTTTGGAGGTTTCTTTTCCTAGCTTGCTTCCACTGTTTTCACTCCGGTCTGGCTTGTATGTGATTTGGATTGGCACTTTACTCATTAGGCATATGCTTTGTAGAGGAAACGCTGCAGAGTGAACAGCAGTCTTGTGCCTGACAGATGCCCCATTCAGCAGTTATTGATTGGCACCGCCATGTAATCACTATCATTTTCAGATATTAGTCCGGACACGGTTGGCACTGCTGCATTGAAGTCTGTTAAAATGCAAATATGTAAAGAAATATATTTCTCTTGTCGTATGGATCTTCCAACTGTATAAAAAAATTACGTGCTCTTCTAAAAGATATATTACTAATGTAAAATATTAAATTACTGAAAGAAATGGCCAATAACTGGCATTAAGTAACAAAAATAAATCTATAACCAATAAACTAAATAACCAATAACTGGCATTAAATCACAAGTATGCAACACTTTTAGAATTTATGCACACATTGTGACTCTATAAACAGATTTTTGCCAACAAGCTGCAAGGGTTAAAACATAGAATTCAGGGATGCCTGCCTTGTCAAGATCCGATCTGTTGTTTATTTGCTATGTTTTTTTAAGCAGCTGCACCCTTATCATTACTAGACAACAATGTCCCATGCAGGGCAGTCTGGCACTCCCCCTCCTGTGATGGACATCTCACTGTCAATGTGCAATCTCTATAGAGAGCCTGGTGTGGACAGCTCTCTCAGCTCTGCTACATGACTAAAGCTAATAATTCTGATTGTGTCAGAACAGCTGCACCCTGTAATCTAAGTGACACATCATTGGATTCAAGGTCTCTTTGCTTATAACATGCTGCTCTCAGATGAGGTAGCAAAAACCTGCTGACAGATTACCTTTAAGAACTGGATAAAGAGTAATTTTGCTCTTCTGTTCTGTCAAATATACTACATGGACCTAATGCCATTTGACACCCTGGTCTACTATCCGCATGCCAACCACTTTGAATTTTTAAGAGATTGTTGAGTAAACACAGGTTGTCACCAATCCTGATGACTTACTATTTGGTGACCATTGGTATTTACTCTGATAGGCAGATCGGTTAGTTTTTATCTCTAACAGGCAACTTGTATATGTAACTAAATGGAGCGGGAGGTCAGATGTCCATTCATTCTTCATGAAGCTGTCTGATAAAAGCCAAGCACGATGCTCAGCAGATCTGTAGGGAATGAGTAGAGCAATGGTCGAGCATGTGCACTGGTGCTTCATTCTAAGGTGGGTAAAAGTTCCCAGCAGTCGACCCCCCTCTATTCAACAAATTTTCAAATTATCACCTATACCTTTAATATTCTCATGCATTGATCCATAGAATCATACTGTCTTGCTGGCCGGGTGTGACAAGCGTGGGGTGGACATTCGGATCTATGTGCGTCTGACGCACAACAAAAACACAACAAACAAGGGGGACACCGGGACACAACAACAGCAGGGGGCCCTGTAACTAGTGAAAGGGGTAGGTGGGACACCTCCTATCCTCACCTGCAGCTCTCCCTACACTCCTAGCCAGTCCCTATACAGTCTTCGCAACTGTCGCTGAGCAGGAACCTGAGACCCTGAGAAGACCCTATAGATGCCCTGGCTAGTGAGAGGCAGATGAGGTTCCCTAGAGCTCACCGCTACACTAACAAGACACAAGGTAAGGTAAGACAAACGAGGGAAAAGCAATAAAAGGATAAAGCCTGAGAACAGGAATCCTCCACAGTAGAAACCTTCCTCCAAGGCGACCAGAGAACAAATGACTTTGTATCTTCAGCAAGGAATGCTGGGAAGATACCTCTATTTAAACCTGAAGGGGCGTGGCTACAAAGCATTTGCAACTGAAACACTCAGATAGGAACTGCTGGACAACAAAACTAACATTAACTCCTGATATAACCACATTTAAATGAAGAGTACCAGATCAAACTTCTAACACTGACCTACAAAGCTGTGCATAATCTTTCTCCTCCGTACATCTCCGAACTACTCTCCCACTACACTCCAACACGTCACCTCCGGTCCTCCCAAGATCTCCTCCTCTCCTCCTCTCTCATTCGCTCCTCACGCAACCGACTCCAAGACTTCTCCCGAGCATCCCCAGTCTCCTGGAACTCGCTGCCTCAACACGTCAGACTATCCCCTACCCTTGCAAACTTCAAACGGAACCTGAAAACTCATCTGTTCAGAAATGCCTACAATCTACAATGAACTCGCTGCCGCCCGACCACCGTGCGGAGCTGCCGCCCGACCACCGTGCGGAGCTGCCGCCCGACCACCGTGCGGAGCTGCCGCCCGACCACCGTGCGGAGCCGCCGCCTGACCTACACCCCACCTATTGTCTCCTCCCCATAATCCTATAGAATGTAAGCCCGCAAGGGTAGGGCCCTCTTCCCTCTGTACTAGTCTCTCTACTGTAACTTGTATACGTATTTTGTATGTAACCCCCTTCTCATGTACAGCACCATGGAATTAATGGTGCTCTATAAATAAATAATAATAATAATAATAATAAAAAATGGAAATGAGGGCTCCCAACCCTGAATTTATCACTAGTCTCAAAAAATAGAGAGACGACCGTGACACATACATAGCGAGGCTTATTGCCCTAATTTGATCGTTGACACTTTGGGTGAGAATTCCTGAAGTCTTTTGCTCCTGTTTTTTAGCATCAAAAAGTCACAGATTTTGCACAAAAACTTTTCTTTCGCCTCTGTTGACGCTTTTGAAAAGTGAGCATGGATAGAAGACAGGTCAGATTAAAGGCTGCTTTACACCAGACAATCTATCGTGCGATAGATCGTCGGGGTCACGGTTTTTGTGACGCACATCTGGTATCGCTGGCGATGCCGGCCTGTGTGACACCTCCTAGCGACGCAGTATCGCTCACAAATCGTGAGTCGTGTACTGCTCGCTAGGTTCCATAATATCGTTTAATTTAGTAGTTCATCGTTTCCGGGGTAGCACACGCCGCTCCGTGTGACACCCCGGGAACGATGAACAGCAGCTCACCTGCGTCACGCGGCCGCCGCCGGCTATGTGAAGGAAGGAGGTGGGCGGGATATTTACGTCGCGCTCATCTCCGCCCCTCCGCTTCTATTGGCAGGCGGCCGTGTGACGTTGCTGTGACGCCAAACTCCAGGAAGTGGACGTTCGCCGCCCACAGCGAGGTCGCACGAGAGGTAAGTATGTGTGACGGGGGTTACTGACTTTGTGCGACACGGGCAGCGATTTGCCCGTGACGCAAAAAGGACGGGGGCGGGTACGATCGATTGTGAAATTGCACAATCGGTCGTACCGTGTAAAGCAGCCTTAAGGAATGGTGGCTATTTAGAAGGTCTCAAAAGAAAGTCATGATTCTCCCTCTGGACAGACATGTGCCAAAATGATCAACACTTTTATACATTTGGTGCAGATGAAAGCCACACAGCCACAAGGAAAATGAAGTTAAAAAATTCCTCCCAAGATAAATCTCCCCCTTTGTCTACAATTACTGAGATACATTTTTATCTAGAAGTGCAAATTATCAAACTTGTCATTCTTGATCTATATTAAGAGACAGGTTCAAAAGCTAAGACTGCTAAGATTTCCCTCTTCTGTCATCAGGCATTACACATTGCCTAAAACATAAAAGTTAAAATGGCATTAGATTTTGCATAGCATCAGTAACAATCTAGGAATAAATAGGGGTAACCTAAAAAGTAAGAATAAAGTGCTCGTTGTATAAGGTTCAGCCATCAGTATAATAAATAGGGACAATAAATAAGGCCTCCTTCACGCGTCCGTGCCTCCGGTACGTGTTTGGTCCGTTTCCTCACGTACCGGAGACACGGGCACACGTAGACTCATTAAAATCAATGGGTCTGCGCTCATGTGCGTATTATTCCATGGACCGTGTGTACGTATGGAGCATACGTGTGCCCGTGTGCTCCACATGTGTCCGTTTTTCTCCGGCATCACGGGTGTCACGCGGAATGCAAATGGGTCACACGGAGCGCAAATGGACCACACGGATGTGTTCCATGTGACACGCACCGGAGAAAACACATGTGTCTGCCAGAAAAAAAAAAACTTTACTCACCTTCTCCAGCCCTGCTGTCTCTGCCGCTGCTGTCACTTGCTGCAGACCGCCGCTCATTATGCTCATTGCATATTCACTTCACTGCAGCTGGAAGCAGCAGCAGCGGGGAGTCAGCAGAACCGGAGACCGAAGGTCAGCACCACAGACAGCGAAGCCAGGGACAGGTGAGTAGAAAGTTCCCGTTCTCCATGTGTTATCACGGATAACACACGGAAAACACACGTGTGCCATAAACACGGCTCATGGAGGGCAATACGCACTTTTGACACGTCCATGAAAAACTTGCGTGATTTTCACGGACGTGTGAAAGAGGCCTAACGCTGTATGGTCGGCGCTTTCCATGACCTGACCAGCAGCGTCATCTTCGTTCCCGACCATGATCTCGCGCCTGCGCAGATACATAACGGGCGCGCGCGAGGGAAACTGTTTTTATGCTTGACCCGCGATAGGGGCAGAGCGAACTGTGCCTGCGCGAGACTTGGCCTGAAGCGTGGATTATGATGGCGGCACCATCCTTGTCAATCATGACAGGAGGACGGCGAGCAAGGCCACAAGGAGGGACAGGAGCCAAAATAGAGCCCGCCCATCCGGCGAACACAGGTCATTAGCATACTAAACAGTGAGATATTATAACGTTCTCCTTGGGTCTGCAAGGGGGGGTCAGCAACAAGGTGCACCTTCATAGAATGCAGCACAGGAGCTACAAAAGGTGACAATTTTGGTTTAATAGTTAAAAAACTGGTGACAGGTTCCCTTTAAAACTGGATACTGGGAATTAAAAATGCATTCCAGATATCTGGTGCAGGACGAGAGAAGTCCTGAAAACGAAGGTATGAGATTCGGATTATAGAGGATTTTCATTGTAGGTCATTAGTGGAACAGAGGGCAAGAGTAGTATAGTGCACAAAGATGACAGAGGAGACATAGTGTGGTGTGGTACTGTGGAGGACACCAACAATAAAAAATCAAGTTTCGGGTTCAGGGTTCGGATGCGAACTTCACTCGCACGAGCAATGCTATGCTCAGGTACACTTGGTGCTCAGCCCTGTGCGAACTGCTTGCATTATTTGAACGGCTCGCGTTGGGAGTAATATCAGCACGACTACATGCAGTGTGCAACCCAAAACATTGTTTGAAAAAGTCTGCCCACCCCCAGAAATGATCGACTTATGGCTGTCTGTTTGTGGGCGGAGACTCAAACTGCCAATCAGTTACTTGCTCCTGAGTTCAGGTCAAGCTCGAGGCAGTGGAGGCTCAGCTCGTTTGCTGCCTTCGAACCGAACATCCACGGAACGGCTCACATCTATTTGGGGTGAGAGTGATAAATTTATATTTTTTTCTGTTAGAATGGGTAACCAGTGCAATGAGTGGCACAGAAAAGAGGCATCGGTAAAGCAGCTGGACAGAAATATGAGCCTGCTCGCTGCATTCAGGATAGATTGGAAAGTTTAGTAAGACCAATAGGTAGAGAGCTGTATTAATCCAGACAAATAAATGAATGAATGAATGAATAAGAGCAACAATAAAGGTTTTTCCATGTTATCATGTTAAAATCATGTGAGCACTGATAAGTAATTGGTGAATGTGATTTATAATTTACCACATGAGTAGTGTGGTACACAGATGTGAGAGAGGAGACAGTGTGGTGGGGAACTGTGGAGGGTATTGTGCATCAGAAATGTAAGTTTATATTGTTCTCTGTAGAGAATTGGTAACCAGTGCAATGACTGGCACAGAGTAGAGAAATCGGTTTATCAGTTGGACAGAAATATGAGCATTTAGGATAGATTGGAGAGGGGAGAGTTGTTAAGTGAGAGATCAATAAGTAGAGAGTTGTAATAGTCCAGACAAATAAATGAATGAATGAAAAAGAGCAACAGTAAATGTTTTTGCATGTTAGCATGTTAAAGTCACGTGTGCACTGAAAAGTGATTGGTGAGTGTGATTTAGAATTTATCACACAAGTAAGTTTATACTGTTCTCTTTAGAGACTGGGTAACCAGTGCAATGACTGGCACAGAGTAGAGGCATTGGTGTAGCAGCTGGACATAAATATGAACCTGATTGCTGCATTCAGGATAGATTAGAGAGGGGAGAGTTTAGTAAGTGTAAGACCAATAGTAGAGAGTTGTAATAGTCCAGATAGATAAATGAATGAATAAGAGAAACAGTAAACGTTTTTTAATTTTAGCATAGTAAAGCCATGTTAGCACTGATAAATGATTGGGGGGTAAATCACATCACTTTATCACTGGTTTGTATGATTTTATATTTTGTTTCTAATCAAAGTGTGCCATTATTCATGTTGTGGCATTGCTTTCGATTGTGTATCCTTTTTGTATCTTTTTTTACTTAAAAGATTTTGTTTTCTTATTTCGGTGTCTTCTGCTTTTTTTTTTATATCAAAGTAGCTGTAGCACCCGGGCATTGCCCGGGATAGTAACTGTCTCTTTGTCTCTCTCCCAGTCTGTCTGTGTGTGTCTGTCTGTCTATCTCTTTCTGTCTGTGTGTATGTCTCTGTCTGTGTGTGTGGCTCTGTCTGTGTGTCTGTCTCTTTTCCTGTCTGTCTGTGTGTCAGTCTCTATCCATGTCTGTCTGTCTGTCTATGTATATCTCTCTGTGTGTCTCTATATCAGTCTCTCTTGTCTGTCTCATTCCAGGTCTGTCTCTTTTCCCCCCATGTCTCTTTTCCCCCTCTGTCTCTTTTCCCCTCTGTCTCTGTCTCTTTCCCACTCTATCTTTGTCTCTTTCCCTCTCTGTCTCTGTCTCTTTCCCCCTCTGTCTCTTTCCCTCTCTGTCTCTTTCCCAGTCTATCTCTTTCTCCCTCTGTCTCTCTCCCACTTTGTCTCTTTTCCCCCTCTGTCTCTTTTCCTCCTCTGTCTCTTTCCCACTCTGTCTCTTTCCCACTCTGTCTCTGTCTCTTTCCCCCTCTGTCTCTCTCTTTCCCCCTCTAAGTCTGTCTCTTTCCCCCTCTTTTTCTGTCTGTCTCTCTCCCCCTCTGTCTCTGGCTGTCTCTTTCCCCCTCTGTCTCTATCCGTCTCACCACCGACATCATATTACCTCACACATAAGCTTCTTATACTAACAATTTATGTTCCTATAGCAACCACTCACAGCTGCTATTAATAAGCTGTAGTTCCTATCTCCATTGACTTTAATGATTTTTGGAGAGTAACTGTAAAGCGTGGGGTTACATTTTCCTGTCAAAACATAGTCTCTGACGTTCCTTGAGTCACATGAGGCGTCTGTGCAAAATTTTGTGATTGTAAATGCAACGGTGCGGATTCCTTTAGCGGACATACACACACACACACACACATACATACATACATACATACATACACATATATACACTGAGCTTTATATATTAGATATATGAGGTTATATAAATTCATGCAATTTCACTGAACACTTTATTTCGGGAGATATTTTACGTGGTGTACGAAATAATTGTTGATCACAGCTGTAAACTCCAGAATGCCCGACAAAGTATTTTTCTGCTTTAATAACTTTACTTTTTACCCGGTGGGACAAGTTCTATCCGTAATATAATATTTGCTCTGATTAAAATCCATATTAGAATTTCTGAAAATCCCATTGATACGGTTTTTATTCTGTGCCAGCGGTTTTATATGTCTGAGTGAAGCACCTTTGCTCTGCGGAGGGTAGATCCTCATCAGATACTTACTAAGTGCTTCACTAATAGGTCGGGGCGATGGCAGAGGTTTATCTCCCAACTCATGCATTACTTCTAGAGTATCTTACCCCAGAAGAATTTGACCCTCATTAATTTAATCGGAATTGTCAAGAATCATGTTCTCGGCTGATGTAAATGCCAGCAAAAAGGACTTATTAGTAGATCTGATTGCTGTTTAAATTTGTCTAGCAGAGATGCAGTGGTTGTGCCTTGGAGAATTGGTCTATTTCTCGTGAGCAGTTCAGTGGCTAATGAATCACTTCAATATACTTTTCTGAAGGAAAGCAGAGCAATTTAAATGTGCAATGCATTGATTTACATCAAATGGATTAGACCTCGGTGTGCAATCTCTTGCATTAATTTACTTTCTGCTGCAACTGTAATAATGAAGATGGCACTTCTGCCCAAATTAACTCTTGTGGATCATTGCGGCGTCTCAAAAATAATTGGATATTTTCTTTATCTTTTTTTTTTCACAAGAAGGGAATCAAATCCAGTATGAGCACCTAATATTCTTGGGACACGTAAGTGGAGGAGTGGGAGGATGCGAGCGATGATTGGGGTGTCCTCTGTGCCTTTTATCGCAGATGCGTCTCCACTCAGCCACTTTGGTTATATTAAAAGCTCTGGATTTGGATGCTCCGCGGGGCGACTGCTAACTCCCTGTATTCTTGCTTTCTCACATCTCGTCTTCCTCCCCACAGGCTGCTGTGCTTACAGCACATGGCGTTGTGTTATACATGGGCTCTGCAAATATCCAAAACTGACCCGCACATCCAACAAATGTGAAGAGGTGCTAGCCGAAAAAACATAGTAACTAAAAAATACATACAGCTGCACACTGAAAAGCCAAAAATGTATAAGGGAAAATATGGCACTGCATTACTGCAAAAGAGAGATATTTAGTTTATGTATTGGCCAATGCATGTAAGCCCGGACACCAACGGCAAGGTATATCTCTAATCCGGGAACCTAACTTAAATGCCACTATCTAGGTTAAAAACATCCGTGTCTGGGCAAAATGCCACTATTTGGACTGCAAACCTCCATGTATGGGCAGCTAGGCTCCTGCTATAATGGTTATGAACACAGCCAGGTATTAGGGCGGAGTGCTCAGTCAGGAAAAGACTCACTAGAAATATCAAAAAACTGACCCGCACATCCAACATATGTGAACAGGTGCTAGCCGAAAAAACATAGTAACTATAAAATGCATACAGCCGCACACTGAAAAGCCACAAATGTACAAGGGGAAATATGGCACTGCATTACTGCAAAAGAGAAATATTTAGTTTATATATTGGCCAATGCATGTAAGCCCGGACACCAACGGCAAGGTAATCTCTGTAATCCGGGAACCTAACTTAAATGCCACTATCTAGGTTAAAAACATCCGTGTCTGGGCAAAATGCCACTATTTGGACTGCAAACCTCCATGTATGGGCAACTAGGCTCCTGCTACAATGGTTATGAACACAGCCAGGTCTTAGGGCGGTGTGGCCAGTCAGAAGGAAACTCACTAGAAATATCAAAAAACTGACCCGCACATCCAACAAATGTGAACAGGTGCTAGCCGAAAAAACATAGTAACTATAAAAAGCATACAGCTGCACACTTAAGGCTACTTTCACACATCAGTTTTTTTCCATCAGGCACAATCCGGAAACAAACGGATAAAATGGATCCGGCGCCGGATCCGTTTTATCCCTATTGATTTGTATTAGCGCCGGATTGTGCCTGATGACCTTGCATTGCATCCGGCTTTTGCCGGATCCGTCGTAATTGGCTAATACGGCAGCCGGATAGAACGTCTCTTGTAACGTTTTTTGTCTCTGACAAAAAAAACGCATCGCGCCGTATCCGACGCGATACGGTGTAATTTACATTGGAAGCCTATGGACGCCAGATATGGCGTAATGCGGCAAAAAATGGATGCGTCCGCCAGATCCGTTTTTGTAAACTGAGCATGCTCCAATTATTGAAAAAAAAACAGATCCAGCAAAAAAAAAAACAAAACAAAAACGGATGAAACCGATTGAAAAAACGGATGCGCCGGATCCGTTTTTTGACGGATCAGGTATACCAGATCTGTCAAAAAAAGGATCAGGTGCATCCGTTTTTGCATATTCTGCGCCGGATCCGTTGCATCAGTCACACGCCGGATCGTCCCTGATGCCAAAAAAGTGATGTGTGAAAGTAGCCTTAGCCATACATGGGCTCTGCTCAGACAATATTGCATCTCGGGCCGAGTTTACACTTATGTAATCTTTGCAATAAATAAACTAAACTTTGCATTGAATGTACATTTATATACCTATCATTATACCATGGATACCAGATTTGTCCCATATAAAATGCGGCCACCACCAGTGAGCTCTTATATACAGCATTCCAGAATACTGTATATAAGAGCCCAAGACGCTCTGTATAATCACCTGTGAGGCGGTCGGGTCCGATGGGCATCACTGGTCTTGGTCCGGCATCTTCCTTCGCAGCCTACGTTATCCACACAGAGGCCTTCATCACACTCCTGCGCATGCGCACGTCTTTCTGCCCTTCTTCTGGCAGAGCAAAGTACTGTGATGTGCAGGCGTGTGGAAAGGTCAAAGACCACCCATGCATGCGCACTACAATACTTTCATCTGAGAGAAGTGCACGTGCGCAGGAGCATGATGGATGTGTCACAGATGTGTCACGGCCTGTCACGGAAGTATCACAGCCAGCTGACAGTCCAGTGGCAGTGAGTACTAGAAGATCACAGAGATTGGCAGCATGTGTTGTTATCTGACAGTTCTCTGTTTCCGAAGCCAGTGGACTCTAGGACGATGGTAAAACTGTCAATCTTTCATAGCAGTTGGTATCCTCTGACTTCCTTTATTAACCTCACCCTAGGGTGGTTTGGGTGCGGTTTATAGTTTGTTCCTTGCTGAGCAGTGGACAGGTCGTCTTTTGGTGCTTCTGAGACTTTTGTGGTTGCTGCTGCTGAGATAAGTGTTTGTCTTTTGCTATCTACCAGGACTCTGGTGATTGCAGTCATGTTTTCCCTGTATTGTTCCCTTGTGTCTTCATTTAGCGTTTAGTGGGGTTGACAAAAAGCTCATCCCACCTGTTCCCTATTCAGGGCCCAGCACTATTGATACCTAGGGTCAGGTATCTGACTCGGCGCATAGATGAGGAACCTATCTAGGATGGTGAGGGACCCCAGGGGCAAGTAGTAGGTTGTTGTCAGGGGTCACTTCTTCCCCTTTCCATAGCTGTAAGGCATTCCTTCCCCTTCCTGTGTGTTGTCCTAAACTGATGGTATAGCCTCTCTCCCCTACTGTAACAGGAGTACTTTGTGTGGATGACGTAGGACATGTTATCCACACACAGCAGGGAAGGAGGACGGCAACCATAAGAGGATAGGAGGCGCCAGACAGAGATCAGCAACACTCGCCTCGCAGGTGAGTATAATAAAATATATTTTTTATGTTATACAGAACTGCCTGGGCTTTTATATACAGCATTCTAGAATACCGTATATAAGGGCTCACTGGTGGTGGCCGCAGTTTATATGGGACACATCTGGTGACAGGTTCCCTTTAATTAGACATTTTGAAATTGTAACGTGCATATTTTTCCATATAGAAGTACATTTACTTGCCAAGCTGTAAGTCCTGCAGATCACTATTGCCTACAAGATGCTTCTATACAGCAGAGATGTGGACGCATACATGGTGCTAGAGCTGTAAACATGCATCAACTACATATAAAGCCGCAATGCAAAGCGTCTGGTTCTGTCTAGATATATACGGAGTCCGACACCCCCAAAATACCTTTTAAACTAACGATACAGTGGCATGGGGGACTTCACAACCAATAAAATTCATACTAGCCCTGTGAAAAAAGGAAAATAGCCAGCTCACCATATATTGCATAGTAGTGCAGTGCACCCAGAACCGTACCCGGAACCGTAATCTGACCGATAATGTGGATGAATAGAATAAAGGAAAAGAAAAAAAAATCATTCCAGCTCCTGGGTAATAAAATCCATAATTCTTTATTGAAAAATATTAAAAAATATGGCAAAGACAACATGTGGTGGAGGAAGAAAGCGACGCGTTTCGAACGCTATCCGGTGTTCTTTATTCAAGGTTGGACAAAGAACGCCGGATAGTGTTCGAAACGCTTTGCTTTCTTACTCTACGCCACTTTATTTGCCAAATTTTTTACAATTTTTCAATAAATGATTATGGATTTTATTACCCAGGAGTTGGAACCATATTTTTATTTTCCTTTATTCTATATTAACACTGTACCTCTTACGGGTACTACTGGTACACCCATGCTTTGTTACTCCCATGGTGTGGCCAAGAGCTGGGTGCACTATTAAGCACCCTCAATTTGCATCTTGAGAACTGCACTTGCTTGTGATGGACAGTGCTCACTCCTAGACTGAGTGCTGCTCCATGTGCGTATGCATGCACATTGATACTCGCACGCTCAGGAAGTGACTACCAAGTTCCGCTCTCTACCGATGCCACTGTTACATCCAGAAGTATAGTGACTGGCGTTTGGAGAGAGCCAGGTAGGTGAACGCATCCAGCCATTGTGTGCTCTATTGGCCGGCACAGCCAGTATCATTGCATGTGCGAACACACACGGGGAAGCATTTACTCTACGAGGGGGGCACTGTCCATCACAAGGTAGGGCAGTCCCTAACATACAAATTAAGAGGGCATAATAGTGCACCCACCTATGACATGAGTGCACCAAAGCCCCTTATTTACATTTAGATGTAAAGCACCACGCCAGCATTTTCTTTATTTCACCTCTATAGTGGTGCAGTAAATGAAAGTCCAGTGCTCCAGTGTTTGATGAAGCGCGCTGGAGATCATAAATCAATACAAGTCTATGAGAGCCTCTTTCTGCCTCTCATAGACTTGCATTGAGCGCTTGTGACATAACATCTGACTTTTGGCCAGTGAGAAATTGCGGTCGCAGCGGGGCCAAAACGGCATGGAAAGAAAGATGAAAATGCTGGAGATTGAATGCCGGGCTTTACAACAAGCTGGAGCAGCTTCATAAGCAGGGCATCTGCCATGAGCATCAGACATTGTTACATATGGTCTAATTTTGCTTTGTCCTGAAAGTTTGCTATAAAATTTATCTAATACTGACTTTTAAATATACAGTGCCTACAAGTAGTATTCAACCCCCTGCAGATTTAGCAGGTTTACACATTCGGAATTAACTTGGCATTGTGACATTTGGACTGTAGATCAGCCTGGAAGTGTGAAATGCACTGCAGCAAAAAAGAATGTTATTTCTTTTTTTTTTTTTTAAATTGTGAAAAGTTTATTCAGAGGGTCATTTATTATTCAACCCCTCAAACCACCAGAATTCTGTTTGGTTCCCCTAAAGTATTAAGAAGTATTTCAGGCACAAAGAACAATGAGCTTCACATGTTTGGATTAATTATCTCTTTTTCCAGCCTTTTCTGACTAATTAAGACCCTCCCCAAACTTGTGAACAGCACTCATACATGGTCAACATGGGAAAGACAAAGGAGCATTCCAAGGCCATCAGAGACAAGATCGTGGAGGGTCACAAGGCTGGCAAGGGGTACAAAACCCTTTCCAAGGAGTTGGGCCTACCTGTCTCCACTGTTGGGAGCATCATCCGGAAGTGGAAGGCTTATGGAACTACTGTTAGCCTTCCACGGCCTGGACAGCCTTTGAAAGTTTCCTCCCGTGCCGAGGCCAGGCTTGTCCGAAGAGTCAAGGCTAACCCAAGGACAACAAGGAAGGAGCTCCGGGAAGATCTCATGGCAGTGGGGACATTGGTTTCAGTCAATACCATAAGTAACGTACTCCACCGCAATGGTCTCCGTTCCAGACGAGCCCGTAAGGTACCTTTACTTTCAAAGCGTCATGTCAAGGCTCGTCTACAGTTTGCTCATGATCACTTGGAGGACTCTGAGACAGACTGGTTCAAGGTTCTCTGGTCTGATGAGACCAAGATTGAGATCTTTGGTGCCAACCACACACGTGACGTTTGGAGACTGGATGACACTGCATACGACCCCAAGAATACCATCCCTACAGTCAAGCATGGTGGTGGCAGCATCATGCTGTGGGGCTGTTTCTCAGCCAAGGGGCCTGGCCATCTGGTCCGCATCCATGGGAAGATGGATAGCACGGCCTACCTGGAGATTTTGGCCAAGAACCTCCGCTCCTCCATCAAGGATCTTAAGATGGGTCGTCATTTCATCTTCCAACAAGACAACGACCCAAAGCACACAGCCAAGAAAACCAAGGCCTGGTTCAAGAGGGAAAAAATCAAGGTGTTGCAGTGGCCTAGTCAGTCTCCTGACCTTAACCCAATTGAAAACTTGTGGAAGGAGCTCAAGATTAAAGTCCACATGAGACACCCAAAGAACCTAGATAACTTGGAGAAGATCTACCTGTAGGAGTGGGCCAAGATAACTCCAGAGACCTGTGCCGGCCTGATCAGGTCTTATAAAAGACGATTATTAGCTGTAATTGCAAACAAGGGTTATTCCACAAAATATTAAACCTAGGGGTTGAATAATAATTGACCCACACGTTTATGTTGAAAATTTATTAAAATTTAACTGAGCAACATAACTTGTTGGTTTGTAAGATTTATGCATCTGTTAATAAATCCTGCTCTTGTTTGAAGTTTGCAGGCTCTAACTTATTTGCATCTTATCAAACCTGCTAAATCTGCAGGGGGTTGAATACTACTTGTAGGCACTGTATTGTCACGATTCCTTTGTGCAGAGCATCTTGCAGACTAAAAGATGCTTTGCTGCATTTTCTTGAATTATATTCCTGATAGTTAGATGATTCCCCTGTGCAGAGCATCTTGCCTTTGGAGATGTTCTGCTGCGCCTTCCTGAGTTACTGAGCTAGCTGCTTGTTTGACAGGATTCTATGTTAGTGCTGATTACTCAGGTGTTCCTCTTTACTGGTAATTGCTCAGGCTTCTTCCTGATCATGCTTTCCAGTTGTATACTCTGGTTCTGCTGTTGTGCTGTTGCCCCTGCCTGTGCTCTGATCTTTGTGTTCTAACCCAGGATTGTTATTTGACTTTTCTCTGCCTGTTCCAGACGTGACCTCTGGCCTATTGACCGCGGACCGTTACCTGACCACGTGTCTGTTTTCTCCCTGAACCTATTATGTGCTCTCCTGCATTTCTGACCCTAGGATATTGACCTGACTACACCTCCGTTTACTCCCTGTGATCATACATGTCCTCCCATTACCAGACCCCAGCTTTCCTAACTACTCTGCCATCCATTCTGCCCGTAAGTAGTGACAGCATCACAAATATATTATGAAACCTCCACAAAACACCAATTACAAGACCTCTGAGAGACCATTTGTGAATGATGGATCCTGTGGTATCAGCTGTGTATGGAGGTGTAACCTATTTTTTATTTATTTCCTTTATTTTACTCTCTTATATAGTGCTATTAATTCCACAACATGACCATCATTTTAATCCTGCCTCTGATGATAATGAATATGCAGAAAACTCTTTCTAAAAGAACAGGAAGTATAAGTCATTATTATTAGTAGTATTATTATTATTATTTATTATTCTTTTATATTATTATATATATATATATATATATATATATATATATATATATTATGTTTTTATTATATATATATATTATATTATATATATTAATATATTATATAATTATTATTCTATTATTAATAGTATATATTAATATTCTAGTATAATATTAATATTATTAATATATAGATATCTTATCTATATATTAAATCTATACTAATATCTCCAGTGATCAGTGTGAAAACTGTAAGATGACTCATTTTTCATTCTTTTTTTTTTTAATATTTGTTATGAATTAAATAAAATTGCCCCAAAAATTGTAAAATAAATACACGTAACACAAAAACCTGATATAAAAAAATAGGCAATTTTCTGATAACACTCCTTTAAGAGACGGCTCACTTGTGTTTCTATGCATTAATCCATATTTTATTCTGTACACGGCATCTGTTCACCATTAAATTGCGAGCAAACACCTGATCTATTAATATCTTAGTAGGAGGTGGGAATAGTAATGACCTCCTACTGAGAATAGAAAGTCATAGTTTTACATGACAGCTGCTACATCATAAGGATTTAGGCTCTTATTATAAATGATGCATATATGTCAGAGGTTTCCTCCAGTGCTGCCTGCGCCATTTCCCCCCTACTCTCCATTATCAGGTCCTCCATCGCTGTTACGTTCCTTCATCTTTTTTTCCAAACCTGTAACAATAAAACCTTCACGCTGCTTCTGTGTCATGCAGATGTGGAAGTATCAGTAGATCCCAACCAGCAATTATTTATTCTCCGGAGATTTTCAGGCACACAACCTATTTCCCTTGGAAAGCGAGGACTAGATTGTAAATTTCTGCCACTTAAGGGCTTGGAAAAAAAATGATTCCCCTCTTTAGGGACTACATATGAGAAAATGCTAGAAGAAATGAGGAACCTCCTGAGCCTAATAGATATTGACTCCTGGTGCATCCAATAACACTATGTAGATTTTATTTTAAGATGCTTACAAAATTAGAATAAATTATGTGCGCAGCCACACAGGGACCCTGCAAGGAAAACACTACCTACTAGTTCTCGAATGCTCGGTACCGGTAACTAGTGAGGAGCGAGCACTGCCATGCTCAGGTGTTCTGTACTCGTAACTAGTGATGAGCGGGCACTACCATGCTCAGGTGCTCGGTATTCGGAACTAGTGATGAGTGAGCACTACCAAGCTCGGGTGCTCGGTACTCGTAACTACTGATGAGTGAGCACTACCATGCTCGGGTGCTCAGTACTCGTAACTAGTGATGAGTGAGTACTATCATGCTCGGGTGCTCAGTACTCATAACTACTGATGAGTGAGCACTACCATGCTCGGGTGCTCAGTACTCATAACTACTGATGAGTGAGCACTACCATGCTCGGGTGCTCGGTA